>NW_015170320.1:6261-83180 GCF_001447785.1 Gekko japonicus | reverse complement strand
GCTGGGCGTGGAGAGCGATGCTGCTGCCCAGGGGTCAGCAGCGTGCGAAGCGGAGCCGGGAGCGGAGCGATGAGCCGTTGCCGGAGAGCTGGGATGCGAAGTTGCGCGGTTCCCGGAGAGGTCTCGGCGTCAGGCTCGGTGCGGTACTCGTGTTGGCGTCCGGGTCTTGTTCATGGGGTCGTAGATCCCATCCTCGTCGCCAGTGAAAAGTACTCAGAACGTGGAGTGATTCAGCAAGAGTACTTTATTAGTTCAGGAACAAGACAAAGAAACCAGCTCGCAGGCCGGTTTATAAGCGTTCAGAAAACCCGCCACCAAGCACACCTAAACACACCCCCTACTCCCGATAGGCTATTTACAGTAACCGGGCGACCATTGGTCTCCCGGCTGGGAAGCTGGCCCTTTGATTGGGCCGGCTAGGATCCTATGGATCCTTTGTCTTTCGACTGAAGCTACTGAGGAATATTGCCTGGTCAGCCCGGGCAAGTCCGGGCATGTCAGGCTGAATGCACTACACGTGGTAATGGCGACAGTACACTACACATTTATTTACGGCTTCTTGTCTGTTGGTGGGGTAATTCCCCCTGCCAGCCACCTGGCTGGTGACAGGAGAACCTGAAACTGAGGGACCCCTGCCTCCAGTCCCCACTGGGGGGGGGGTGTCTGGCATCTCTACTCTTAATGTCTCTTGCCTTGAAAACCCATAAGTCAGCTGTGACATAATGGAAGGGAAATAATGTTGATCTCCACCCTTCAATTAATTTTTTCTTTACACTTGAGAAAGACCATGGTGTAGTGTTATGGCTATGACTACAAGTATATACTGTAAGCAGGTAAATTCCCATTTCATTGCTTGTCTCTGCTATGAGCCCACATGGTGGTCTTTGGCAAGTTGCTGCCTCTCTGCCTCAGGTACCCATGTGTAAAATGGAATAATAATAATAATATTGACTTATTTTGCAGGGGTGTTGCAAGCAATGCTTAGATAATATAATGGGAAATAATTTAACCACCCCCAAAAGCTGTATGAATGAAAACTACTACTACTACTACTACTACTACTACTACTACTACTACTATTATTATTATTATTATTTATTACATTTCTGAACCGCCCCATCCCTGAATACACAGTGCTCTGGGCGATATTAGACTTATATCCTGCCCTCCCCACATTGTAGGCTCAGGGCGGGTACCAACACACACACACACACACATATATGTTGTTCAGTCACACAGTCAAGTCTGACTCTTCGCAACCCTGTGGACCACATCATGCCAGGCCTTTCTGTCTTCTGCATTTCTCTGGAATTTATATCTGTCATTAATGTTGATTTACAAATTAAAACATATTACAATAATCAATTAAAATCCATAAAATCACCAGCCTTAATTCACTAAAATCATCAGCATTTAAAACAACAATGTATCTCTGTTGTGTACTGACAAAGTCTCCCTGCAACTCAGGGCTGCCGGAAAGAAGGTGATCTTGGGGGGAAATACAATAGACCAGCAGGATCCTGGCAGCCACCTATTGGGATGCAATTAGTGTGTAAATAGCCTATTGTTGGGAGTGGGTGTGTTTGGGGTGTGCCATTTGATGGGATTATAAGCAGGGCTTTGGTAGTTGAGCTAAATCACTGAATAAAGCATGAGCTGATCACTACTTGCGTGTCGAAGCCAGTATATTTAACTGGCAACAAGGATGGGATCCTGTTGAGCCAGCCCAGCACCCTCCAGCACCACATCGTGCCCTGAGCTTCTGAGCCTTGCACATGGCATCGCTACCAGGATCATCGCTACCATGGCTGCTGCTCCAGGACATCTGCCAGAGTTCAACCCCTCGGACCCAGAGCCGTGGGAAACCTGGGTAGAACGTCTGAAATACTACATACTGTTCCAGGGCATCACTGATGCAGGCCAAAAGAAGGCTCTACTGCTCAGCACCTGTGGAATCTCCACCCTGCAGCTTGTCCAGGGGCTCATCGCACCCGTCACCCTGGAGGCCTCCACGCATGAAGCCCTCCTAAAGGCGCTCACAGATCATTTCGTGCCAAAGCCCACCAAGATGGCATGCCGCGTGGACTTCTTCATGCACCAGCAACTGCCTAATGAGATGGCTGCCAACTTCGTGGCTGACTTGTGCCAGCTGGCCCTTGACTGTGAGTTCGCAAGCCTGGATGAGTCCCTCCTAGACCGGTTCATGATGGGCCTCCGGGAGCCGAAATTCCACCGCAAGCTATTTGGACTGGAGGAACTCACCCTGGTGAAGGTGCTCCGCGAGGCCACCACATTTGAGAAATCTCAGTGGGACCGTCAAGCCCCCACCACACACCAAGCTGCCGTTCCTCAGGCATTGGAGGTGTCTGATGAGGAGGAAGCCCACCAGGTTCACCGCTTGGCTCACCGCAGCTCTCGGCCGACAGCAGCACTAGTGAAGGACACCACATCACGTTTCTGCGCCAGATGTGGTGAGGCCCACGAGTGTCGTTCCTGCCATTTCCATGACGTGACCTGCAGGGCCTGTGGCAAGTCTGGTCACATTGCACGTGCTTGCTGCTCTAAAAGGACCGGGAAACGCTCCACTGGCCACGAGGAGATTGAGGATCTACACACAATGGCTGTCCACCAACACCAGGTACTGAATTTGCCCTGGGACTGTCAGAATCGGACCCATGATGGTTTGGGGTCAGTCTGGATACTCACTGGTGTTCTGGTGTACATAGCTTGATGCCCTGTCTGCTTGCATATTTTCCCCAATGCTTTATCTTTGTATTCTCACACTGGCTTCTTGTTCCCAAGCTGATATAACACCTGCTAGCCATGAATCAACTATACTCTAAAGTCCTCCTCTGACATTCCCAGGATGGGGAGTAGTTGAAACAGGCTTGATTGTCTATTGTAGATAGTGTGCTTGGTACACTATAATGAGAGCCTCCTCCACAATGGCCAAGGGATTGTTCGCTTCTGATTATATCTGTTGGCCTTGCAGGAAGTCTGTTAGATAAACATTCTCACAGTAATAATTGTAAAAAGAACCAGTCTTTAATTTACATTTTCAACATAAATTTTACATATTTGGATACCATTTAGCTAAATTTTCAGGTGTCATATACCATCTATAAAACATTTTATATATGTTTTCTTTATACAAAGTGGCTTTTGTAAATTTTTGTAAATTAAATTTCCATACCTCAGACCATTGTTCTATTTGTATATAATGCCCTATATTTTGTGCCCATTTAATCATTGAATCTTTAACAACTTCATCTTGCATTTTCATGTCTAATAACAACATATAAAATAGTTTTATATACCTCCCATCAGAGCATAACACAATCTTATCCAATTCTACTGGTGTGTCACAAAAGCCAATGGCTTTATCTTTTATATATCTTGAATCCAATTGTGCCCATTCCCACCAGTTCAAATAGATGCCTTTTTCCTTAAGTTTGTCTTGTTACATTAATTTATTTTGGTCGTCTAACAAGTCTTCATATCTCCAAAACTGCTCTCTTGTAAGAGTCATTGGATTTATGAAAGCTTCTAGTGGTGAGACCCACTTTGGTAATTTGTTATAGTACATATTTTGAGCCTCTTCCCATGCCTTTATTACCTAATGTTGCTCTCAATATACATTGCTTAAAATATTTATGATTGCCGCTTTCTTGGTACCAAAGGCGTGCCATCCCAGTTTTAAGTGATGACCTTCCAACTTTAATAACCTTGAATTTTCTAATGTGATCCAATCTTTGCCAATCTGGTAATGGCCAATCTGGTAATGCAAATCCTCCTCTTTCCTTTGAATCTTGAAGAGCTTTCAATTTAATTCTGGTTTTTTTTGCCTTGCCATATAAATTGTCTCACAGGTTTATCTAGTTCTTTAAAATATTGTTGATTTTTTATGATCGGAATTGTTTGAAAAGGAAAATCAATCTCAGTAGGATATTCATCTTCACAGCCGCTACTCTTTCCATAAATGATAATTGCAAATGTTTCCAGTTTTCTAAGTCTTTTTAAATTGTCGATGAGTTTCATATAATTATCTTTAAACAGAGAGCTACATCTGTTAGTTAGGATTATTCCTAAATATTTTATTTTCTTCTGGGCTTCAGTACCCAAACAATCTTGTATCACTTGTATTTGTTCTCTAGTACAATTTTTTTCCTCGTCTTTTTTTTTTAATTTAAAGTTTTTTTTATTTTTAAAATAGTAAAAAGAACAAATTACAGTGGTACCAAATATCAACAGTAAACTCAAATAAGGTAATAAGTGTAGAAACTTTGTCCAGACATGTTTACATGCAGTGAATAACTTCATATAATTTTTGAGGAACCTTGAACTTAGCGGAGTCAATGTTAAATATAAATTCTAGAAAAGGAAACCATTTCAAGAGAAGGTTTGATTCCCTGTTATACATATTAGGACTAGCAACAACATCAGATATTTTATCCATTGCGTAATATTCCCATAGCTTTATACCCCAAGATGATAATAACAATTTATTTGGAGACTTCCAACTACCAGCAATGACTACTTTTGCAGTCATCAATAAAATTGAGATAAGTTCTTGTCTAAGTTTGGGAACATGTGTATCATTCAAATAATCTAAGAGAATAAATTCGGGTTGCATAGGAAGCAAGTAAACAGTGATATCTTTTATCGACAAAATTATTTTGGACCAGAATTGTTGAACATAAATACATGACCACCAACAGTGGGAAAAAGTACCCCTTTCTCCACATGACCTCCAACATAACGGGGAGTTTGAATTAGAAATTTGGTAGGTGTAAGGTACCATCTAGTAAGTATTTTATAGCTCTGAAGCTGAATGTTCAAAGAATGGGAGCTGAGGGAGGGTGATGACCAGATTTTAATCCAGTCAGAGAGTGTGAAGGTAGTGCTACAATCGGATTGCCAGGCCTCCTAATAATTTAGAGCTTTTTTGGAGTAAAAAGATAGCAATTCCTTGTATATAAATGATATATAATTTTAAAAAGAATTCTGCTTGAGTTTCAAAAGTCGTTCGAAGGAGGTGAGTGGTCTGCTGAGGTTGGAGTGTCTCTTCAGTGAATTAACCAAATGAGTCACTTGAGAATATTCAAACCATGGTATGGAGCAGTTATGTTTGATTTCCAACTGATTTTTCTCTCTAATAGAATTGTTAGCAATTATAGAATGAAAGTTGTTAAATTGGTTCTCTTTCCACGTTGAGTAGGCTCAACGCGTGCGACCAGGAGCAAACCAAGATAGGTCAGTGAAGACTGTCATTGGTGAAGTAGATGGTGCTAAATTGCTTTTCCATTCATCCCAAGTTGACATTAAGTTGGAAAGAAATATGTTCTGGGAGATTGATGGCAGTCGCTTCAATCGGGTTTCCCACAGTAGAGATTGGAAAGGAGTTGAGTTCGGGTAAGTTTCTTCTATGACTTTCCAGTCTGTTTGAAATGAAGAACTATCAAATTTTTGTAGGCCTTATAAAATTGTAGCATTATGGTAGAGTAATAAATCAGGGAGTGCTAGGCCACCTGCTCTTTGTGATCTTCTTAGCGTATCAAAGGAAACTCTATGTAATTTCAAATTCCAAATAAACTTTGTAGTTAAAGATTGCCATGATTTGAATGAGGATTTAGGTATTTCCATAGGAATGGTCCTAAATAGATAAAGAAATTTTGGTAAAATAAAGGTTTTGATGATTTGTATTCTTTCCATCCAAGGTGAAAGACTCGTTGCTTTGTTGTTTTGAAGATCTATAAAAAATTTAGTCAGGGGTAAGAAATTGACCTTGAAGAGATCTTTCAGATTTAACAGTATTTGAATTCCGAGATACTGCCAAGATTTTGACACCCATGTGTAGTCAAAGTGATTTTTGATATTTTATTTATTTTATTTATTTTTGAGATTTTTATCCCGCCCTACCCGGGCGGGATATATTGCTGCTGAGAGTTATCTAGAATGATAGGGTATAGAAAGGTTTTAGAGTAGTTGATCTTGAGACCTGCTATTAAGTCAAAAGAGTCCAGCAGCTGTACAATGTGTTGTAGTGAAAGTTCCGGTTGAGAGACGTAGATCACCATATCATCGGCAAATAAACTCAGTTTGATTTGATCTTTGCCTAGAGGGATTCCATAGACATGAGGGTGTGCCCATATTGCCTGAGCGAGTGGTTCAAAAGCAAGGGCAAATAAAAGAGGGGATAGTGGGCATCCCTGCCTAGTTCCACGGGATAATGTAAAATAGGATGATGTGAAGCCATTGATGCCTAGAAGCGCTGTTGGAGAGCGATTATTGCCAAAGAGTTAGAGCCAAATCCGAAGTTGCTAAGAACTGTTTCTAAATACACGAGTTCTACTGTGTCGAATGCTTTCTCGACATCTACCGCAAGAATCAATGAGGAGTCAAGGTTGTTTGCGTGGCAATATTGTATGAGATCCAGAGTTTTCCTTGTATTGTCAGCAATATCCCTATTGGGGATAAATCCCATTTGATCCGTGTGCATTAGAGATCCAATAAATTTGTTAAGTCTCATTGCCAACGTCACTGTGAAGATCTTTTAGTCAGTATTTAATAACGAGATAGTATGATAGGAACCTGGATTAGTCAGATCACAATCTTTTTTAGGAATGACTATTATTTTTGCCTGATTCCAAGTAGGGGACATAGATTCTCCATTCATGATGAAGTTGCATGTGGAAGCTAGGTGAGGAGCCAGTAATGAATTGAACTTTTTGTAGAATTCGGCCGTATAGCCATCACTTCCAGGAGATTTGTTGTTTTGGAGGCGTTTAATGGTGTCCATGATTTTTTAAGGTGTGATGGGACTATCTAATAAATCCTTGTCCTGTGGCGTTAGATGTTTTTGTAGTGGATGATTTGAGAGAAAAGACTGAATGCTTTCCAGTGTTGGATTTTCAAATTTGTAAAGGTCTTGATGGAATCGATGAAAAGTCGTAAGAATTTCTTTGGTTGAATAATGCCTTGTTTATCTCGAATCGAGGAGATAAGGAGATAAGGTTGTCAGCTCTTTTTCCCCATAGCTTCCAAGCCAAGAGTTTAGTGGTGAAAGGGCCTTTGTACCAATGTCGTTGTTTGAGGTAGAGTATATTCTTTTGTACTTGAGAGATTTCAAGCGATTCTAGTTTTTTCCTTTTGAGTAGTAGCTTCTGGTAGGTTGCCTTATGACCATATTTTTGATGTTCTGCTTAAAGTAACTTAATTTTTTCCAACAGATCTGACTTGATTTGTTCTCTTCTTTCTTTGCAGGTTGAGGCATGGGCTATCAATTTACCACGCAAGACCGCCTTGAAAGCGTCCCACACGAGACATTGGGGTACTCCACACGAGTTGTTGATTTTGAAGTATTCATTAATATTTTCTGCAACTTCTTCAGTGATTGATGCCATTAATAAAATATTATTGTTAAGCCTCCAAGTTGAGATTTGTTTGGTGGTGTCCGTGTCTTGCATGCTGCAGTCAACCCATGAGTGGTCTGACCACATGTGGGTTCTGATATCTGATGACAAAAAAGAGTTGCAGATTGTGTCTGAGACAAGAATATAGTCAATACACGAATGTATGCAATATTTAGGAGAGAAATAGGTGTATCCTCTTTCAGTAGGATGTCTAACTCTTCATAAATCGCAGAAATTGTAGCTTTCGATAAGAGATTGAAAATGAGTAGAGGGACTAGTTTTAGATTTTAGTAAAGATGGGTGTTTCAATCTGTGGTGTGATCTGTCCAACTTAGGATCTGAGATATAGTTAAGATCACCTCCCACAACGTGAGGACCCATGTTGAAAGAATCTAAAATATTCAAAATATCTTTGATGAAAGTCAATTGCCTGCTATTAGGAGCATATAAAAAGGACAGAGTGATGGGTTTGTTGTTAAGTATGCATTCCAGCATGAGAAATCTACCGTGGAGGTCTCTTTTAATTTTCTGTAGGGTGAATCAAAGTTTCTTGCTGATTAGGATTGCAACGCCTCTTGATTTTGACATCCCTGGGGCTAAAAATTGGGGAGAGAAGTATTGGGTATTAAAACCTTTTTGCTGTTTACTGTTAAGATGTGTTTCCTGAAGAAGAACAACGTCTGGCTTTTGATGAATCAAAGCTGTTTGTACTCTCTCTTTTTTAATAACATTATTTAGGCCATGGCAATTAAGTGAAATAAATTTGATTTCTGGGTGAGTAGTCATTTTGATATCAAGGAAGGTGGCAAGAGTTGGCAGGCAATACACATTTGAAATTCATTAGGTAAAAAACTATATAAAAAGTTAATCAAGGAAAAATTCATGGTGATAGACTGGGTTGATGAATAAGAAATATAAGGGTTATATGAGCCTGAGTATTTGTTAAGTAGGAAAGTCAACCACTGTAAGACAAAGAGGGAGTTTGTAGTGAGTTTGGTGAGAAGAATATGTAGTGCTAAGTCACGTTCAAATTTTCTAATTGATGGTTTCACTATTAATTTATAAAACTTTAAAAACAGCAATAACATTATAACTACAACCAACTATAACTATAACAGCGCAGAACATTCAAAGATGCCTTGCATTCCCTTTCAGTCAGGGACGCAACAAATTCATTACAATTTTACAAAAATGAAAACTAATGAGGAGCTAGAACCTATTTAGGCTCCCCTTCCCCTCTATGAAGTCACCTGAGGGTGATTTATAATAAAAAAACAAAAACATTAGCCCAACATTTAAACAGACTTAAATTTAAAGATATTTTCATTCATTCATTGTAACTGGGAAGTTAGAAATCTATAGCAAACCTTGTAGGTAGAGGAGAATACTAGACATATCACCTGTAGTATAAATGCACTTTGCTCCCCCTCCCCCCCACAGAATCATAACACTTACAAATAGTCTTGGAAATAACTGGAAGTTGTTGTATGGTTTCATGGCTCTCATAGGAAAAACAGCAATTTAAGTGTTCTTTTTAGACATTGTTTTCCTCCAACGGTGCAATGAATACTCCTTCTTTCCTCTGTCATCGTCAGTGGGAGCTTCTTGGGGCAAAGGTAAGTGCAAATCTGTGAGCAGTTGCAATCCAGCATCGTAGTCGTTGATGAGATGAGTGGAGCCTTGGTGCGTGACCAACAGCTTACTATATGCAGACCATCTGTATTTGATGTTTGCTGAAGTTAGAGCCGATGTTATTGGCTTTAGATGCTTTCTCTTTAGTAAGGTTTCTGAAGACAGGTCTTGGAGTACTGAAATCTTTAAGCCATTAAACAGGAGGGAGCCTTTGGTGCACGCTGCCTCAATAATCGCCATTCTTGTGCGGGTGTCTGGGAACTTGGCAATTATGTCCCTCGATAAGGCCTTTTGATGTGCTCGTAGTTGACTTGCCCTGAAGCCCAATCAATTAGCAGTGCGATGTCATCTTCAAGAGCTAACGTGTTTACGAGCCATGATGCTAAAAAGGATTGTAAATCTGTCTGCCCTTCAGCTTTTTTGGGCAGGTTGCGAAACTTCAAATGGTTGGCCCAAAGTTGATTTTTAAGGGTCATTATTCGGTCAGTCGCCCATTCTTCCCGCTTATAAAAATACCGGGCGTCATCTACTAGCTTCAAGCGCAGAATCAGCTGTTTGGGTAACCTTAGTGAGTGCGGATTTAAGGTCAGTAAGTTGAGCTGTGACCGGTTTGATCAGTTCAACAAAGATGGCCACCATATTTTTTTCGAGGGTCTGAAGGGACGAAAAGAATTCAGAGCGTGATATGGCTAGGCCTTTCTCACGCGAGTCAGGGTTTTCCGCCGCCATTTTACCTTCAGTTGATGGTTGCGTGCTCGGCAAAGAACGTCTGGGAGCAAAAAGCGGCGGGATCAGCTGCTGCGTTGCCTTCTGTGTTTTGTTTTTGAGTCTTAAAGATCTTCCCATACCTTATGGAGGTATTTTAGTGGGTGGTAAAGGGCTAATATTGATGGGTTAGAGAGGGTTGGTGCGGAGCCGAAAGCTCAGGCATCCATCTTTGCCAGGTACGAAGCCACGCCCCCCAGTACAATTTTTGTCAATGTTTTTGTTTTCTTAAGGTTAATCTTTAAACCCACATGTTGGCCACATTTTTATTGCACACAGAAGTTGGATGGTTGTGCTTTTTCCAAAATAAAAACTAAATCATCTGCAAATGCTTCTAATTTATACTCCTTTGAGTCTGAGAACTTTGATTCAGTATTTTCTCTGATCATATTATTTAATGTTTCAAGAGCAAAAATAAATAAAAGTGGAGTTAATGGACATCCTTGTCTAGTTCCTTTTTCAATTTCTATGCTTTGTGAAAGATCTCCATTCACCATAATTTTTGCAGATTGTTTCATATATATTGCTCTCACCAATAAAAGTATTCACCACATTGCCAAACCAATAGTCGTTCCAACATAAAGGACCAAGGTCAAAGGCTTTTTCTGCATCAAGAAATATTAATGCCATTTGTTTTTCAGGATGTACTTCAAAGTATTCTAGTACATTCAGGATAGTTCTCATGTTATTTTTCATTTGTCTTTTAGGCAAAAAAACTGATTGATCCTGATGGATTGTTTGGATCAACACTCTCTTCAGTCTATTTGCCAAGACAGATGCATACATTTTATAATCAACATTAAGTAGTGAGATTGGTCTATAATTTTTATTTTCTTTTTCATCTGTGTCTGGTTTATGTATTAATGTAATCAGTGCTTGATTCCATGACTCTGGTAATATTTTTTGTTCAGCTATATTTTGAATAGTATTTTTCAAAGGTAATTCAATTTGATCTTCAAATATTTGGTAAAATTCTGCAGGTAATCCATATGGCCCTAGAGTTTTCTTTTTCTTCTGGTTTTGGATTGCTTCAATTACTTCTGAAAAAGAAATTGAGTCATTTAAAATTTTCCTTTGTTCTTCTGAAAATTCTTTTTTATTATGTTCTTTCAGGAAATCTCTAATCTGGTCTTGATTAAAATTCCCTTCCTGGTACAAGCATCTATAAAAGGTCTCAATAATTCTTTTTAATTCCTTGTGAGAATTTTTCTATTCCCCTCTCTCATCTTTCAATATTTTTATGTGGTTTTTTTCTGATTCTTTTCTTAACTTGTATGCCAGCCATCTGGTAGGTTGATTTGCATTTTCAAAATAGTTTTGTTTTGCAAACATTCTTTTCTTTGCAATCTCTTGAGAAAATAAACAGTTAAATTGATGCTGTAAATTTTTGATCTTTATCCTTGCGTACTCTGTTCCAGGGCCTAGTTTCATCTTTTGTTCTTCTTGTTTAATTTGTTCTTCAGTCTCAGTATGTTTTTGTTTTTTTCATCCATACATCTTGCTTAATAAGCCAACCCCTTGCATATGCCTTGAAAGTATCCCAAACTATGTCGATAGAGGTATCAAGTTGAATATTCAGTTTAAAAAATTCTTGACATTCTTTTTTTGAGCTGGCAAATAATTCTGTGTTTTTTACAAACCATAAATTCAAAGACCATATGATCTTTTTCGGGGTATCTTGTAACGTCAGATACAGAGGGTTGTGATATGCAAATGTTAAAGGAAGAATTTCTGTCTCTCTGATATCATTTACCATATTTGTTGATATCCATGCCATATCCAATCTTTTTTTTTGAGCCCCCGGAGGGGATTTTTTATTGATTTTTGATCACTACAAAAAACTACAACAGAAAAAGGGAAGGGGAAACTACACATACAGGAGAAAGTAAAGTACCCACTACTATCTAAAAACCCAAGAGAGGAGATCCTCCAACTAGCTTTAATACATCAAATCTTTTCATCGTTGTTCTTTTTATGAACTGTGTCAAACCTTTAAAATCTTTTACTCAAAGTTTACATTTAACTGCCCAATAACAGTATCCCCAATCATCCCCAAGAACCAAAGTTCTCAAAGGCACCAATCAGAGTCCTTCAGCCTTTACTTCTTCTTTTCCCTTCTCTTTCGCAACTTGTAGGGACTTTTCGGGGCTGCTGACCCCTGCTCAGCCAAAGAGTCTTCGCCAGACGAACCAGTTTCCAGCTCGCCACTGGACCTACTGTCCTCTTCTTTTTTCTCACCCTCTGGCCTTCCCAGCTGTTCCTTTAGGAATTCTTGAGCTTTAAGAACAGAGTCAATCTTTTCCTTCTTCTCTTTAATCTTAAATGTTACGCCTTCTGGAAATAGCCATTTATATCCAATTGAATTTGTTTGGAGAAAGAGCACAAGTTCTTTGTATTTCTTTCTGCGTTGTCTTACTTCAAATGGAATATCCTTTAGCGTTCTAACAGCATTCTCCCCTGCCTTCAGGGGTGTTGCAGCTACTGCTTTAGGATAGCATCCCTGACGTGCCTCTTCGAGAATCTTACTACTATTTCCCCAGGCAGATTATTTTTCTTTATATATCCTGAATATGACCTGTAGGCCACATCCATATCGTTGAGTAACAATTCCGCCTTCATTTCTGTTACTGGGGCAAGTAGCTCACTCATAAGTTCTTTAAGATTCTCTCCTCTGTTCTCTGACACCCCCTGGAAGCACAGGACCATATTGGCCTTATCCATTTGTACTTGAAGCATTTGATCTTCCAAAGAAGTTTTCTTTTCCAATTTTTGCACTTTCTTCTTCACTTTCTGCATTGATTCAGCCACTTCCTTTACTTTTTCAGCATCCTGCTTCATTACTTGGATCAAATCTGTTATTTGCGTTTGTTGCGCAGTAATACTTTGTGTTACCACGGACATCTGCTCTTTGAAGTTATTCAGCTGTTCCAATAGAGGGCGCATGAACTCAGCTACAGCCTTTGCCATCTCACTGGTCATTTCCGGCTTTGGGGACTCTGGTTTCGTTTTCAAAAGTCTTTCTTTGTCTTTGTCCCTCTTCCCCGCCATCTTTTTTCCCGTTTGTTTACTTTCGGAAAGTTTTTAAAAGTATCTGAAGATGCGCTTAACTGCTTAGCTCGATTGGGTAGGTACTTCTGGGCAATTTCAATTGCATTTTTCTTCTGCTCCCCCCCCCTTTCGCTCAACAGTTTATGCGCATGGGAGGCATCCCCCCCACTCGCTTTTCCCGTTCCACGGAGTAGGGTGGGGAGCGTCTTTTCTTTCAAAAATAGTTTCCCAGTTGACTCACGTCCATAGTTGGCCATCCAACCACGCTTCTTTCATCATTTTTCACGCCCGATCTCCTGCGCTTTACCGGATTAGCTTCACTTGTACCATTCGGTCTCTCGGCTAGAAGAACCACTGCAGCAAAGGGGCGCCACGATTCTCTGGCATTCTGCCATCGAAGAGGCTACCCCTCAGAGCTCCTTGGCCAGGGTCCCTTCACCGGGCCCCTGGGGGGGGTTACGAGCCTGCTCACCCCCTCCTTCCGTCGGAGCACGGAGACACCCCTGGGAGGTCTGGGAGGTGAGTCCGTAAGCGTGCCACCATCAACCAGAAGTCCCATATCCAATCTTGACCATGATTTGTGTCTTGCTGAAAAAAATATATATTCTTCTTTGTTAATATTCCTAATTCTCCAAGCATCCACTAGAGTGAATTCTTCATCCAATTGTAAGAAGGAATTTGGTAGTTCATTACTTTTTTTCTGCTTTCCTGTTTGACTCTTCCTGTCAAGAGTTCTGTCAAATACGGCATTATAGTGTAGCCCTGTCATAGTTCTGGAATGTGGAGGGGTACCCTCCCTCTCATTCTCAGCTCTATCCTGCTTAGCTACTGTGTGGTGTCATGCTTGACCTTGTAGAAGTTCCAGCTGCAGTTTCCACGGCTGGAAAAGTTAATGGTTTTTCTGCTATGCCCGCTTGCTTTGCTGCGCGCGTGAGATATATCCATTGACTCATGCTTACAGGGGGAATGTTTGATTTCACTATAAGTCAGAGGCCCTAGTAATGACAGCCATTCCTGACACAAGCTGTACACGTGTTCTTTAGTACTGGATCCACTAATAAACAATTATCTTCTTATGAAGCCATGTGTGGTGTAACCTGACTAGGGAGCCTGACATATAGTCTCCAATTATACATATTTCTTCATATGTTTGGCTTAAAAGAATCTCTTGTATATCTTTATAAAAAATTTCCTGTTGCTGGTTTGGAGCATAGATATTGACTATCAAATTAGCTTTGGCTTGTCTCTGTATCTTTACTATCACTACTCTTCCATCTTCTGAATCATAGATCATTTCTGGATGAAGATGTTCTTTTACATAGGTAACAACCCCTCTCTTTTTCTTCTGCTTGTCCGCAGACACAAAGGGTTTTCCAATTCTTTTGGCTTCTAACAGTTTCTTATCTGAATATTTGAAATGGGTTTCTTGTAGGCAGACTACATCTACCTGCATTGTCTTAATTTGCTGAAAGGCTTGTTTTCTTTTTTGTGGGGCATTCAGACCATTAACATTTATGGAAATTATTTTTATGTTCCTCCTATCCATTTTTGGCATCTTTTTTTGTTCCATTTTTGTTCTTGTCTTGAAGTCTTGTTGTCATTTGGCATGGTACTGTCTTAGGTTTTTTCCTGTTAACTCTTATTTTTGGTCCTGTTGCTCCTCGGGCCTGTTGGTCTACTTCTTCTTCATTTATTTCGCCCTCCTCCTCTTGTTCTTCTCCCTCTTCTTCTTCTCGAGCTCCCAAATCTTCTCCATGTTTTTTTTTAAATCCTCTATTTTGAATGTTGAATTTATACTAATTTTTTCCCCTTCATAAGTGAAGAGGACACCTTCACGGAATAACCATCTATAAGTCATTCCATTTTCTCTTAATAGTCTTGTAAGTTGATTTTAGCTCCTTCTTTTCTCTCTTACTTCTGTCTCTTGCACCAATAATGGCTTCCTATTTGAGTTTTTTAGGATAGTATCTCTCATGACCGTCTTGTGAAATCTTACATGGATCTCTCTGGGTATCTAGTTTCTTCTTGCATATGTGGAGTACATTCTATAAGCAACATCTATCTCATCAGAGATATCCTGGGTACTGTCTTCTTCTAGGTATGCTGCTAGTAATTTTGTCATTTCTTCTTTAACATCTTCACCTTTCTTTTCTGGAATATTTTGGAATCTCAACACATATGCAGCTTTGTCCAATTCCAATCTTGTTACTGAATCTTCCAGAAGATCTTGTTTAGTCTTCGTATCCTGAACTTTTTGATCTAACTCTTCAGATTTGTCTTGCAACTGGGTGGTAGTCTGTTTCAATGTAGAGATTTGTTGAGTGTTCTTGAGAATCTGTTGCTTATATTCCTCAGTTTGGGAAGTCACCTGTAAGGCCAAGGCATCAAGTTTTGCTTCTAACGAATGCTCAACAACGAATGGTATTACACTGTTCACAGCTTGGGGAATTGCATTTTCTATTGCTTTATGAACAGCATCTCTGATCATGGCCTGCATCTCTTGTAATAACATTTTGGCTAAGTTTGTGGCCACTGATTTGACTGTACCTGGGGAGAGCCTACTTGATTCAGAAGACGTTCCATTTAAATTCACAATTACACCTCAGAGGCCCCCCTCCGTCTCTTTTTCCACTAAAGCCAAGTACACAGGAAAAAAATATTCAACAAGGGTTATTTCAAAATATTTAAAATATTCCAAAACAAAGTTAACCACACTACTATATCCTGTTCTTCAATTATAAACACTGACAGTTTCTCTTCTGGCTTATCAATTGTTATTAAAAGTACAAGAATAGCCTAAACAATGTCTCAATGTGGTTTAGGAGAGCCAAGCGCAGAGTCCAGCACAGTCATAAAAAAACCAGTTCCCAAGTCTTTCCAGTACCTTCTGATTTTGCTTCTGTTGTATAGTAAAGTAAAGGTAAATGTTCCCTTGCTCGAAAGCCAGTCAAGTCCAACTCTAGGGTTGCGGTGCTCATCTCCATTTCAAAGCTGAAGAGATGCGCTGTCCGAAGATGTTTCCATGGTCATGTGGCCAACATGACTAAACACCAAGGTGCACGGAACGCTGTTTCCTTCCCACCGAAGTGGTACCTATTTATCTACTTGTAATTTCTTGCTTTCAAACTGCTTGGTTGGCAGGAGCAGGAACTAGAGACGGGAGCTCACACCATCATGCGGCAACTTCCCGAACTGCTGACCCACTGACCTTCCACAGCCTGCAGTTCAGCGTCTTAACCACTTGAGCTATCGCAGCTCCTTCTGTTGTATAAAGTGTCAGCAAAATCCCCAATAAATCAGGAAAACCCTTCAAATGGGGATAATTTGTTAATCCACAAGGGTATAACTGTAAATCGACAATGATATAATTTATAAATCCACAAGAAAAGAGATAGTATTCCAAAGGTCTTTATCTTCCTCTTAAATTAACCATCTTTAAGGGATGAGAATCCAGTTTAATCCAATAATCCAGTCCTGCAGCTCTCGCCAAAAAATTCAATCTTGCAAGCAAAGAAACCAACCATCCAAAGGAACAAGTGTAGGAACAGCTACCAACAGTAATTAGTCAGATCTTGTCAAAACCACAGTCTTATAAAGATACAAAAAGAAAAAAGGTGTCAGCAATATCCCCTATATCCAGTAAAGCAGGGGGAGCCTCCAAATGGGGATAATTTGTAAATCCACAATGGTAAAATTTATAAATCCACAAAGGTACAATTTGTAAATCCACAAGGGGGGGAGGGTATTCCAAAAGTTTTTATCTTCCTTTTCAATTAATCAACTTTAAGGGATGAGGGTCCAGTTTAATCCAATATTTCACTCCTGCAGATCTCTCTCTCAAAAAAAAATCCCTTATTTATTAAGTCTTGTGAGCAAAGGAAACAACCATCCAAAAGAGCAAGGGTAAAAATAGCTACCAGGAATAATTAATCAGATCTTGCCAAAATTACCAGTTTACAGTCTTATAAAAAATACAGTAAAGTATCTACTAGACCCTCAAAAAAAAAAAAAAAGGAAAACAGTTTGCAGTCTCCCTTTCTACATATTCCACAGTCCCAAATTGATAAAAATCCACATTCTCTTACTTTCCAGGTCCTTCCTGTCTTCATAATAAAGCTTAAAGAGCCTGGGTTGCACTTCCAAGCCGTGTCTGTGTGTGTGTGTGTAAAGTACTGGGTTCACCGCATGGAGGACCCGGACGATGACATGCTTTTGCAGACGTTTATTGTACTTCACTCCAACTAAGACTAACTCTCACGGCCAGACAGGGCCAACTATATACATATCCACCCAGCACCCCCCATTCCCATTGGAGGGTTTGAATGTCCCGCCAAAGTGGCTATTGGTTGGGGCTGGGGAAAACCAGGATCCAAAGTTTCCTTTGTTCCAGGAGCCAGGCTCCTGCATATGCTGCGGACCCCTGGTGGCGGTCCACATACATAACAAGGGGGATCCTTCCACCCTTTCCCTTTCTTTTCACCCAGGTCTTTTTAAAGTTTAAATGGACCGCTTCTCCATAAAAGCAGCAAAGTGTCAGTTTAATTCAAAACATTCACAAGAAGTTCAGTTACTCATGGTGCAGAAAAGAAAGTTTGAAGATTAAGATTCTCTAGTTGGAGTATAACTCCAGGAATGGTCGATCGCACCTCCAAGCTTCAATGGCGAACTATGAGCGTTCCCTTCCAGGTCCCTGCTCCAGGGCGCAGGGGTCTACTCGCATACTGCCGTACGCGAGAGCCCATAATTCAAGCCCCCTGCACAAGCCTCCCTCTGGGATGGCTCTGGGAAGTCCAGATCTCTCCGGATCTCCCGCTGGGACCAGGAGGTTCAGGTGTTTGTCAGGAGCTCTCCCAGGAGCCCTCCGAAGATGGCAAGTCACAAGCCAGAAACCCAGATGGTTTCCTTCTTTATGATGGATCCATGAGCAGATTGTTTCTCTGAGGAACAAATCCCATTTCTCCCCGTAAGAAGTGGAAAACTCCTCCTTTTCCCCAAACAGAGCATCAATCCACCTCTGAGAGGTAAAGCATGATATCAGAGTTGAAACAAAGGACAGTGGTCTCCTGTGGAGAGCCTTGGTTCCTCTCCTATCCCCCAACCACAGCAAGTCCATCAGCTACAATGTTCAACATTTCTCTTCCCCCCTCTCCAGGACCAAATATATGAATGCATCACAGAAGGGGGAGACCGCAGATTGCTTTATATAGTACAATTTTCCTCTGTTACAACAGCTGGTGTCTCCTGCCCTTTTTGTCCTGCATCTCCCCTCCTTGTTGGTGATGGGCCATCACCAACACCTCATCATGTAGCACAGCCATCCTTTATTCATGGATCTCAGACACATTAGCTGTCTCCAAGACCCCCCACCCACATGGCCCCAGAGACTTACAGCCACACCCCCTCTAATTAAGTCAGTAACATATGGTTAATAATTCAGGAGAGCTGTAAAATATTCAAGGTAGTCCCTATGGACTCACAGCACAGAGAAGCTGTGGGCTTATTCATGCTGACATCACTTCTGTGTGATGTGAGTGCATCTTCATCGCTCCACCCCACTCCTGGAAAGCTCCCTCCCACCCCTTGCTGGTGCAGCATTCAGACCTGGCAACCCTAAATTATGGCCAGAACTGGCAAAGCTATTGCTGTTGTACATATGTGGAGCCCAGAAAAAGGCATGCTGTCCCAGAGGCACAGGTTACATTTGCAGCTGTCAGACCTCCCAACAGTTTTTACAGGACCATAGATTAAGAGTTTATTTTCTTTTATTCTCCTTCCTTCCATAGAAGGAAGGCAAGGAGGACACAGTACTCTTCAACATCATAAAAGAAAACTCACAGTACAATCCTATGCAGAGTTGCTCCAGTCTAAACCCATAAATTTCAGTGGGCTTAGACCAGAGTAACTAGGGATAGCCACAAAATGGCTCACAAACCAAAGTTCATGATTAACTTTGGCCAGTTTATGGCTTGTGAAGTTCATAACAGGTCAACCTGCACAAACTTTCCAGAGAATATTAAGCTGTTCATGAAGGTTCATGCAGGTTCCTGAATGGATACATTTCCAAACAGACTGTCTCCACTCAATGAAAATGTGTTGTTGTTGTTGTTGTTGTTGTTCAGGCGCACAGTTGAGTCCAACTCTTCGTGACCCCATGGACCACATCACGCCGGGCCCTCCTGTCTTCCGTTGTGTTCCAGAGTTTGCTTAATTTCATGTTTGTTGCATTGATAACACTGTCTAACCATCTCATCCTTTGCTGTCCCCTTGGTCTTTGACCTTTAATCTTTCCCAGCATCAGGGTCTTCTCCAGTGAGTGCTCCTTTCTCATTTGGTGGCCAAGCAATTGGGGGGGGGATTCTCCAGCCTTGGATAGTGGCATAAGCAGCCTATTTGGTGCCTGGGGCAGATAATTTTTTAACAATCCCCCCCTTATTTTTTTTTGCTGTCAAGACACAGCTGATTTATGGCGACTACAATGTACTGGGTTCAGACACGTTAGCAAGTGATCAGCTCATATTTATTAGTGAAATTCAGCTCTACTAGAGACAAACTAGCCAGTTTCAAACCCTGCTTTAATCCGTGCAGCACACAATACCCAACACCCACCCCACTCTCGTGATTGGCTATTTACAGTGTAAGAGTCCATCACAGATCAACCTTAGAATATGGGCAAACGTATTGGTCCGCACTAGGATCTGAGTCGGCTATTGTTCTAAATCCTGAAGGTGCGCTAGACCGCATGGCTTCCTTAGCACTACGCGTCCAGACATGTCTGTATCAATACATAACAGCAATCATGTGGGATTTTCAAGGCAAGAGACGTTTGGAGGTGGTTCGCCATTGCCTGCCTCCACATTGGCCCTGCTTAATTTCTGAGATCGGACAAGACCTGGGGTTATCCAAGTCAGGGACCCTTCTCTATATGACAAAATTATTTTCATTCATAATCATGAAATAAAAAGAATAATAGTAATGGCCCGAAAATAGATTTAGGTGGGTACCTGTGTTGGTCTGAAGCAGCAAAACAAAGTTTGGTCTTAAAGGTGCCCGGGACCCAAACTTTGTATTCAATGGCCAGAAAAGAAATGCAGACAGTGAAAAATTTCTTGTATTTCACTTGTATATATAATCATGGCAGGAAAAAAAAAATCATCAAATTCCAATACGCCATTCCATCATGAGAGCCAGCGTGGTGTAATTCTTAAAATGTGGGCCTAGGACCTGGGAAATTCAAGTCTGAATCCCCACTCATGCCATGGAAGGTTGCTGGGTGACCTTGGGCCAGTCACATTACACTCAGCCTAGCCCTGACCTTGGTAACCCCAGAATAGTCTGATCTTGTCAGATCTCAGAAGCTAAGCAGGGCAGACATGGAGGCAGGCAATGGCAAACCACCCCCAAATATCTCTTGCCTTGAGAACCCTACAGGTCGCCGTAAGTCAGCTGTGACTTGACGGCAAAAAAACAAAATTCCATCACATCACTCGTGTTCTGAGCAGGCACTTAGGATGGCTTCTGTTCTCCATTTTGAAACCCAAGAGCTGGCCATCCCAAACATCTACAAGGCATTGTTGAGAGCTATCTGCGGGACTGTCTCCTCTGGTATGTCCCTGGGAGAGCATTACACTCCTTGGATAACAATCTGCAGCTGGGACTGGGGGGAAAGGGGGGGGGAACTCAACCCAAAATCAGCCACGAACTAAGAGGGTCAAGCTAATAACTATATTATACAAAAATACAAATGTTTATTAGGGTGTACACATAGCTTAAACATACTGCAGTTAAAAGAAACAGCCTAAGTCTCAGACTTAAAAGGCTTATAGAACCAAGTTAGTTATTATACAAATTGAATTGATGGGTAAAACTTTTTAACCTAAGGACCATACGTGTTTCGGCCCCTTTGGGCCTTCCTCAGTGGTCAATATTCTTTATATTACAATGACACACATCCAGAAATACACACATAAAAATTTATATATGTGTGTGTGATCAGATGTTGTTTTCTTATATGCTTTTGCAATTGCTATAAGTTTGTATAGTAGGCCATAAATAGTAGCCGTACCAATTCTTCAAATTATTCTGGTGTCAAAGATTCCATTTGTCAGGATGTGTGTCACTTCCATCATCAAAGGTGCAGTGAGGCCCCTTATGCCACCACCTGCCCAGCCCTAGCAGTGCCAACAGAGCCAGCCCCATCAGCCGGCTGGCCACACTGCTCATCTCCCCACCGTGCTTGCTGGGCGAAGTTGCTGGCATGTCCCACGACAAGTTGGCCATCCTCGGCCCGCTCAGCTGCTCCTCCCAGCAGCCTTGTGGTGGGGGCGGCCGAGCACTCGGGCATGGCTCTCCAGGCATGTAGACCATCCTGACCGACCCCTCCAAAGCACTCTCTTCACGCCATCTGCCACTTCGCCCACCACTCGGCGCCGTCCCACTCAGTGCTCCGGCCCCCGCCGGCATCCCTGGGTCAACAGTGACATGTAGAGTCCCGCCCGATAACTGCAGCAGCCCACCTCTCCCCCTGCTTGCAGCACCCCTTCCTGGCCACCCAGTAGAGTACCCCAGAGCACCTGGCCCGGGGTCAGGGGCCTGGCAAAGGGCCACCACACGCGCGGGAGCCCCGGCCTCATGGAGGCAGGCGGCAAGCAGAGTCCAAAGCCGGAGGCTCCTGACGACTGCGGTATATATAGCTACGGGCTGTGTCTGGAAAGAAATGGGCAGAAAGACAGTTTCATGGCTGCAAGAAAGGGGAGGAAAGTAGGAAAATTCTGCTGTAGCAAAGTGCAGAGCATAATTGTTGCAGATGAGCAAGTACAGGGGGGAAAATACCTTTGCACTAAGAACTGTGCAACTGTTTCCACACCTTTCCCTAAAGCTATATGAATGGTGCAGGGGGGGGCAGTGGGAGGGCTTCTAGTGTCCTGGCTCCACTGCTGGACCTCCTGATGGCACCTTGTATTTTTGGCCACTGTGTGACAGAGTACTGGACTAGATGGGCCATTGGCCTGATCCAACATTGGCTTCTCTTATGTTAATGCCCTACTTACAAGTCAGCAATAACAACCCCTGGGACTCAACAACTATGGCTGGCACAGCCACAGGTAGCTGAGAGATGGCAAGCTAAATTAATAGACATGCTGAAGCATCAGCATTTGACCTGAAGGAATTAGTGACAAAATCTGCAAAGGAAAAGGCACACAAAATGAGATTTTGATGTGCCTGAAATGGAAACATTCAAGAGACTTAAATTTTAATATCACAATTCACAGGATTATTCAAAATGATTTGTGTGCTAAAGCTGTTTTCTGTTTGAGAAACAAAATCAAAGATTTTTGTAATACTTATTCTCACAATTTTTTTAAAAAAAATAACAAATGCAAGTTTTGTGCTTTTCATTTTTCCTACAATTAGTCTGTTTTTGTTTTTGTTTTGGAAAAATAGCTGGGGGGGGGGGGGGGGCGCAAGTCGTTAGCCTTGCCTAGGGTGCAAAAAAGCCTGGCACCTGCCCTGACTGAGCATGCCATGAACCAAACTGCATTTTCCTGGTTCATGTCCATCCCTAAGGATAACTCTGCATGGAATTACACTCTAAGTAACCAGACTATGTAGAAACTAGTAAAAAAGAGAATGGAGTCCAGGTAAGGCTAGGTAGAAGAAGAAGAGAAGAGATTGGATTTATACCCCACCCTTCACTTGGAGTCTCAGAGCAGCTTACAAACTCCTTTCCCTTCCCCTCCCCACAACAGACACCTTGTGAGGTGGATGGGGCTGAGAGAACTCTGACAGAAACTGCTGTGCCTGAGCTTGTGACTGACCCAAGGCCACATCAGCAGGTGCAAGTGGAGGAGTGGGGAATCAAACCTGGTTCTCCCAGATTAGAGTCCGCACACTTAACCACTACACCAAACTGTCTAGACTATTCTAGACAGCAAAAACTGGAGACCAGGTGGAGTAAAAGGCTAGAGACAGATCAGGAAGACAGGTTGGTTGGGAAAAGGGTTGCCGGGTGGTGGCTGGAGATGTCCTGGGATTACAACTGATCTCCAGGCAACAGAGTTCTGTTCACCTGGAGAAAATGGCCACCATGGAAGGTGGACTGTATGGTATTATACTGCATTGATGTCCCTCCCCTCCTCAAGCCCATACACACTAGCCCCCCTTCCTGAAGACAGGATTACCCACCACAGCCCCCCAGCATATTAATCCATGCAGTACAAATGGCAGTTTGCTACAAGTGCAGAAAAGGTGCGCTACAAAGAGTGAGCAGAAAGGCAAGTAGCTCCTGATTCCGCAGCAAAGTATGAAGGCGGAAAGTATATAGATTGTATCCTCTCGTGCGGTTGTTGGCATATTAGCCACATTGAGCAGCAAGCTGGCACCTCCTTTGTCGAAGGATGTAGGACAATGTCCCTCAAAACGGCTGCCTGGATCATGTGAAGTACTGTGGGAATGTTAATGGCCTGTGTGGTGGAATGGGCCTGCTCAGGCCTGCAGAGCCTGTTCCACCCTGCCTTCTAAGTTTTTCCCAACACCTGGAGAGGCTTTTCTCTTTCTCCAGTAACCTGCCACCACCACCTGACCTTCACAGGAATTGCCTGCTGGGAAGTCAGGACTCCCAGCTTCCCTTCCAAATTGCCTTGCCGCTGTGTCTTCTGCTGCCCAGCGCCTGGTCACCACAAGGACTGTTTACTGCCTAGTGCGCCCCTGGAGGAATGGCCACTTGCCAACTGACTGCCTTCCCCCTGGCACTCCTTTTAAAACGGTGTGTCCAAGACAGTGGAGGTCTATGTGGTACAGAGAACTACCGGCATCAAAAGTTATAAAGTATTTAGTAAAAAGAAAATGTTCACAAGCATACTTTTAGCTCAGCACCAGACTGAGCAAGAAATGGGTAAAATGCATTTCCTCTGTCTCTCTCTCTATACATGCCAAACAGATGTTAAAATATAGGACAGGCTGCTTAGTTGAGGAAGTTACAGATCTCTACAGAGTTTCACCTTGAGGCCCTTCAGCTCCTCAGGACACCACACAGTTAATGGCTGCCTCCTCCAGACCTCAGTTAGGAGTTCTGCCTGCTGATGGACTCTGCACCAAAGAGGGCTTCCTTCTTGCTCCCGTGAATTTTATCCCCTCTCTTCCCTCCCACCCCCCACTGACCAGGTCAGGTCAAAGAAGCTTTTCCTGAAGTCTCCAGAATTTTCCTCCTATAGTATTTAGTTCCTCCAAATCTCTGTTCCCTGCTTGGAGGGGGGGAGTTTGACCATCCCATTGTTTAGACATTAGCATTTGTATGAAGGTGGGCTGAGGTACGTCTGGAAAGCAATTGAACTGACTTCCTCCCTTCCTACCTGTTCTCTGCCCAGAGTGAAAAAAAAACTTTTAAAATTCAGAGTGAATGTTTTGCTCAATTCGGACATCCAAAGAAAAAATGCATTTCTTCACAGCCTGTATCCAATCATCTGTCCACAGACCCAGAATTTTCCTACTTTCCTCTTTGTTCCTGCACCCCTTCCAACCCCAGGAAAGGTTATTCATGGGGTTGCATGGAAGAATAGCCACATCATTTGGAGGGCTGCAGTGGAGGGAGAAGGCAGTGAAATAACTCCTCTTGCCTCCCTCTTCCACAAGTGCAGCTCTGCTGAGGGAAGCAGGTGATTTCATTCCCTCATCCCTCCTTATTCTAGACCCCTGAACTGCACAGCTATTCCTCTGAATGTGCCCCATGACCCCAGGAATGATCTTCCCAGGAGTCAGAAGGAGCTGCAGGAATGGAAAAGAATGTAGGGGATTCCATATGCCTGTCAGGTTCCCAGTCAAGTCACTCCCCACACACACTTTAACAGTGAATGTTTTATTTAGAGATATGAGATGCTGTGGGTTCAAACTCTTTGTTAGGACTAATTTGCAAAGGCGGGGAAAAGCAGGATATAGGTTAAAAAAAAACCCATACACCCTTACATCAGCGTTACTACAGTGACCCCGACAGATATACAGTCACTATCTACTTCAGCCATGCACAATCTTCTCCAAGGACATTCGCATGTGAAAGATGTCTTTGGGGCCTCTTCGGAAAATTACCAAGCGATGCTCCCTAACTACCTACTTCTCTAACGGCACACCCACGGTGTTCACGGAGGTTTCTCTCCTCCGCCCCCCCCCCCCCCCCCCCCTTAGGAATGCATTGGCAAGTGAAGGCAGCGATAAGGATGCAGACAATGTGAAAGGCAGGGATGAACGAAAGGCAGGGAAGAAACAATTCAGTTAGCACAGGTGTCCGATGCCCGAACTTGACAATGCCTTCCATGCAGTGATGGCTGGGCACAAGGTGTCTCTGAATTACCAAATGAACACACATGAAGCTGCCTTCTACTGAATCAGACATTTTGGTACATCAAGGTGAGTATTGTCTACTCAAACTGGTAGCAGCTCTCCAGGGTCTCAGGTGGAGGTCTGTCACATCAGTTACCACCAGATCTTTTAACTGGAGATGCTGGGGATTGAACCCGGAACCTCCTGCGTGCCAAGCACAGGCTCTTCCATGGAACCATGGTCCTTTCCCCATACATAAAACACAGGCTAGGTCCAGACCTTGAGAGAGGGGAGGTGGGTGAATATGCCACATTCAAGGAGGGGAGGGCAAGTAGTGATGACTAGGAGGAACTGGAGCAGGGCCATGGGGACTCTGGAGGTTGACAGTGGGCCTCAACAGGTACCCAGTGATGCCAGCCTGATGCCTGCCCTGCCACTTCAGAAAAAAGCATGTTCACATGTAGGTAGTGGTATGAGATGATCAGTTTGGTGTAGTAGTTAAGTGCGTGGACTCTAATCTGGGAGAACTGGGTTTGATTCCCCACTCCTCCACTTGCACCTGGCTGGATGACCTTGGGCAAGCCATAATTCTGATAAGAGCTGTCCTTGAAAAAGAGCAGTTTGTGTTGGAGCTCTCTCAGCCCCACCTACCTCACAGGGTGTCTGTTGTGGGGAGGGGAAGGGAAAGGAGTTTATAAGCCGCTCTGAGACACCTTTGGGTAGTGAAGGGCGGGGTATAAATCCAATCTCTTCCTCTCTTCTTCTTCTTCTTCTTCTTTTGCTGTGTGCTCCAAATTGTCAACTGTATCTATGGTGCATACACATGCAGCCCAAACAGATGTATACACAAATGTTGTTGATGTGCTATTTGCCACTTAATAACTGTGTATGGAAACATCAGAGCTTACTGCACGCTTTGACATTTACTTTGCGTTTCTGCATTGATTCATGTTATATTCTTTTCCCCCTGCTGCACAGCAAATTTTTGACAGCAAAACGGAAAAAAAACCACACCTTTGAGGTCTGGAAATGGCACCAAACAGCTTAACTTTGCTCTTTCGATCACTTTGAAATTGTTGTGGGAATGCAACTGTAGCACTTGTCAGTATAAACTAACCCTGTATAAAGTGTTACCTGCACCTGTTCCCACCCCCTTTAGGTTCGTAATGGTCTGGTGAGTGCCCCTTACCAAGGCAGGGGAGAATGTAAAAACAAGTTAGCTGGAATGCAACACAAGATTATTTAAACAATAAAATTGTTTATTAGCTAAAGACAAACAAGGAATACAAAACAGAGTACTTACTTCAAAAAAAAAAGACAGTCAGTGGTTAAATATACAGAACAAAGACTTCCCCATGCACAGAAGCTTCTGGACTGGCCCAGAGAGATCACGAAGGACAAAGCCTTCCCTGGATCTCTGAGAGTCAGTGCTGAAATGGAGCTTCTTGCCTTCTTTTATACCATATTGGTCACATACGTTTCGATAGAGCTATAGAAATTATAAACTGCATCAATTAATCTAACTTCTTTGGTAATGTGGGCCATTATGGCATAGGCAATGTTCCCACATTCCAGAGGCGATGGGGTTACCCTGATGCTTTAGCAAAACAATGCAAGATAGCATCTAAATTTCTAAATGACAAACACAAGAATGTTACAGTTTCAGGATGTTCTTTGTTTTCTTGAAGCAAGGTAGCCAGCCAGGCACTGTCTCCTGGCTGGAGGTGTGACGTGAGTTTCGGCATGTAGGCAAACCTTTAGTATTGCAAATATTCTGGCTTCCTTGACTTAATGGCAGGGGCATACCAATCTTTTATTTCTAAATGTTTCCAAATTCTTTAGATTCATGAACAATGTAGGTGAATGCAAATGTTGGTTTCTGTGTACGTGATGGAGGAAAGGTATCTCTTGAGACAAAGGACTGGCAAATCATGTTGGGAGTCATGTGCACTGGGCTGCTTGCTGCTTGGGAACTTACAGAAACAGAGGAGAGAAAAACATTATGATTTCTTTATAAAATTAACTGTATAAATGGGTTTTACATTTTCTGAACCAACTATTTCATTTTTCTCACAACAGAAATAATCAGAATTTTGTATTCCTACTAACGTACAAGAATGAATTAAATGAACAATTAAGCCCCTTGCTACAGTGTCCTCGGGCCATCACTGCAGGGCAGAATTAAGATTATTTGTGTGCTTCAAGAGAGTACAAAAATCTGATGCCTTGCACTTGGGTGAAGTACTGAAATCTCAAAAGTTTAAGGCAGGTATTTCCAAACATTGTTGCTATTCCTTTAATAAGATAGGAGATCACTGGGCAAAAAGGAGGGGGGGAACCATTCTCAGGTAGCACAATTCTTCAGAGAATTGTATCTGAATATTTTTAGCATACAGCAGAATCAATTGATTTCCTGAGAATTCACAAGAGAATTTGTTCTGTCGGGTTGAGTGAAGCATTATGCTACGTGCTACAGAACACTGACCCCGCCAAACTGGGTTTTAGAGTGGAGTGCAATTTTTGCTGTGCCTGTGGCCAGTGTTCCCTCTAAGCTGAGCTAGTGTGAGCCAGCTCACAGTTTCTTAGCATCCAGCTCACACATTTTTGTCTTAGCTCAGGAAGGTGGGCTCTGGAGCAAACTAAGTTATGCAGTAGCCAAATCCCTCACTCACAACTTTAATGCCGGTAGCTTACGGAGTGGAATTTTTTGCTCACAAGACTCCACAGCTTAGAGGGAACATAGCCTGTGGCTGTAGTTCTAAGAACGCTTTCCTCAGAGTAAACCTCATCAAATAAAATGGAAGTTAGTTCTGAGCAGACCTGCTTAAGGGTGATCCCTAGGTGAGGTCATTTAACACTTCAGAGCATGGTGACTTTGACCTCACAAGAGAAGAATCGTGGTAACGATTCCAGCTGTGGAGGAATGTTGGGTTTTTTAGTTGCTTACTGTAGTACATGAAAAGTGGTGTGACCCTTCTGTCTACAACAGCAGCTTTCAGGTACAGAATTAGCTAGATAGTGGGAGAATTTCTGTCACTTAGTGTCTCTACATGAGGCTGCATCTGTGTACTTGCAGCAGAGAGAACAATTGTGCTATTCTGTCTCAGGGATGCGGGGGTCTCTTGTCTTGTAATCCAGCACAGGTGCCAAGGTGGTAATACTGGACTTCAGAAATCAAAGACTGCCACAAAAATAAACACAGCTGATCACTCAGTATAACATGAGGGAAATGTATATTAAGTAAAGAGCACTGCTCAGGTGAGAGTCACCACTTACCCAAACATTTCACATTAAGTAGAACCATATGTCTTCATTCCTTAAGCTCCCCAGCCTTTGCAGTAGCTAACATTCAGTGGAACCTCTTATCTTAAAGAGCAAAGCTACTTCTTTTAACCAAGCACAGGCTCATATTTTCCATTCCTCAGCTTTTGGTGGGCTTTGGACTTCAGGCAGGTGACCATTCAGACTTCAGAACCTCAGCATGGACTATGGATTCAGAAAGATGTAATCATCTGGTGCAAGATTCTGCAGCAAGTCTCTGCCCACCCACACCCATCTACGTAACAGCAGAAATGACAAAATGTGTTTCTACAAACTGTGCCCAGGTGTAAGTCACAGAGAACAAAATTACACTGTGAATCTCAGGTTCAATCCCCTGGGATTTGATCTCCTAGGCTCATTCGTTATCTGGCGGCAGGTTGCAGTGCCTTGCTCTCCTTCTGATTTTTTACAGGATCAGGTGGTGATCACCTCATTGCTTTTTCAAGGGGTTACAGCTCTGTTGCAGGAACTAATTCCATAAATTTAGGACATGGAGATGGAAAATGTGGCTGTTTGAGAACTAACAGCCCTCTAGGCAGCTGAAGAGTAAGGGGCAGATGAAAATACCACCAGTGGCCCCGGTCTTGTCCTGAGGAATGGGGCTAGACAAAACCATCACAATCAAGCCCCCTACCATCGTTTCAGCTGACAGTGAACACCTGAAACTACCTTATGCTGAATCAGACCTTTGGTCTATCCAGGTCAGGATTGTCTGATTTGACTAGCAGTGGATCTCAAGGGTCTCCGACAGAGGCCTTGTACATCACCTACCATCTGATCCTTTTAAATGGGGATGCCAGGGATTGAACCAGGAACTTCCTGGATGCAAAGCTGATGCTCTGCCACTAAGTCATGGCCCATCTACATCCATAGAAGCCTCTCCTCCACCCACAGGAGACATTTTAAAGACCAGTGTTGTTGTCTGTGGGAGCTTGTGTTGTTCAACTGGTGCACTGTTACCTACAGTGGGTTTTATCACAGGCACCACTACCCTATCCCTTTAGGGCAGGGTGCATTTTTTTAGAGGAAACTAGAGACCAAGCGGAAGAAGGCAACATGAACAGAGGCCAAGAAGAGACAAGGATGTATGTGGCGAAATATTGAAAGATCTGTCCCATTTTGCTGATTGGGGTTCAAAGTGGATTTGAAAAGGTTGGAGATGACTTCACTGAAACATGCTAATACGGTTGGCACTCAGATACTCTGGTTTATACTTCTTCTGCTTTATTTAGTTGTAAGTTCATCTCTAAGATAGATATCCTCATCTGTTAAAAAAACTGCTATTACTCATCCTGAGGCTCTGATAGTAAATAAATATATAACGTATTTCTCTCCCAATCTCTCTTTCATCCTTCTGGTTGTACCTGTTCACTTAAGGCCCCGGTCACATGGAGCATTTGCCCTGCTGAAGGCACGGGAGTCCCGCAGAGTATCCGGGCGCGATCACACGGGAACATCTGGGAGGCGTAGCACTCCCGTGGCGACCCCGTGGCAAGCCGCCGAAGCCGTGCAGTAAAAAACTAGTACACCGCATGTACTAGCAAATGCTTTGCCACGGGCCGCCTATGAAAGTCTCCTGGTGTGATCGCGCCGGCACGCGGCTTCCTCCCCCACCGTCCTCTTTGCTGTGGGGAAGCTGCCATTGTGTCTGATCACATAATAGCAAATCAGAATGCGACGGCGCAAATAGCCGCGCTCCCCCCCCCCCCCCGCGCGTGTGTCGTTTTCCGGCACGTCTGCCCGGGGCCTAAGAAGGCTAAGGTACTTCTATTTTTGCTTCATCCTGAACCTGAATTTGATGCCAGCTTGCTTGAGACTGCAATTCCATGCACACTTACCTAAGAATAAGCCCCATTATACACAGTGGAACTTGCTTCTGAGTAATGGCACTGTACATTTTGTTCATTAATGCAGTGAGATACCAGATAGTGGATGCGTAGAGCAGCAATGTTCCTTGCTGGGTCTGATTTCTTCCTAGTGATTCACCTTCTTCTGTGTTGTCTTATTCTCAGACTGAGAATATCTTTTGGTGAGTATTGATGGATGAGTTCCCAGACTGAAGACTTGGGATTGTTTATTAAACCAAGCTCAAGCAGATGGGCAGATGGGATGTTCATGAATGGAGCACACAGCATTTCCCCTAAAAATGAGGCATGCAGGACCGGGACCGGGACTGGGACCGGGACCATAGCATGAGGGAAAGGAGCCTACCCTTGTGTCATGCTCCCAAAATGAAATTGCCCCAGAGAGTTGCTATTTGATCTGTTAACAAAATATACACGTATCTGTATTAGTACCTGGAATATTATTACCTGTGTGGCATCCTGGGATAAGCCCCTACCAACCTGTGTAACAGGGTACTTAAACCTCTGCGAATCAGGACTCCTGGGTTTCATTCCCACCCACACCTAATGCTGCTCTTTTAAATTAGTTGCATTTCAGGTTATTCTTTTCACATTAAAATTCAAACTTTGACAAATGCCTACTCAGCTGCCAAACAAAAGAAGTATCAAATATTAATCTAACAGTTCCTGGGACAGCTATGCTGGAATGGAAGGAGATGAAGAGGAAAAACAGCACAATGGCTCTTTCTGGTAAGTGAATCTATGGGCAGAGTTTTATGTTTTAGTATATGTTATAATGGCATGTCTGCATATTCTGGATATATATGTTTGCCCCTTGTTTGTGTGGCTGAATAGCATATTTGCCTGTATCCAGTTTATCTTTAATGAGTGTGTGTGCATGCCTGTGTGCATTTGCATGTATGTAAAATATCCAAAAACAAGTCTAGCTCGCCTCTAGCACAAGGGTAAGACCTAGAATTTGTGGCTGCCAGACAATCCTAGGATCTTCTGGCTATTCTACACACAATGCCATATGATAATAATAATGTGTGTATTAATAATATTAAACTATGGGTGGATATGTGTGTGGGTCTTTTGTGGCTTATACATTATGTGCACACAGTAAGAGTAGTTGTATTTTAGGAGATATTTATACACAGTGAAAATACCTACTCTTGAATATGCAATGTTCCACACATGTGCCATTGTATCTAGGCAGAGTCTTTCTACAAAACATCTGATCTACATGGTTGTTCCTACAAAGCATTTTATATTCCCATGAGCCACTGCAAGAACATCTGTTTGAAACGACAACATGTATGCATAAAGGATGTAAGTCTTTACTTATGATCTGTGATTGTAGTTTTCAAAAACATATTTTGCTTCCATGACTGCCCTGGAGAAATTGGATTGGACTGTGCTTGCGTGGGATACTGACCATTCCATGTTATTGCAAATGTAATCTGCACTATTACCAAGGATAAGTGGACCTGCACTCTTCTGACAGCAATTTCCACTTGCCTGGATGATTGAGGGCACATTTGGACAGCCATTTTATCAGTGATCAGGGGCACGTCCACTGTGCATCTGATCCCCACAATGTGCATCTCAAGATTCCAGGGTGAGGTGATTGCCACCCACTCAATCACCTGACAGAGAGTAGAAAAGTGCAAGAGTCCAGTAGCACCTTTGTTAAATAGTGGGCTCCATGGATGAGCAGGCTCAAGTCCAGTGATCAGCTCAACTTTATTTGTGATTTCAGCAAGAGCAAGACAAGATCCCAGAGCTGCAGCTCTGTTAAATAGCATGCAATTGTCACACCCAAACACACCCCACTCCCAGTGATAGGCTATTTACATAACATTACTACTTGATTGGTTACTTCCAGAGTCCTGGTAGGCTATTGTTCTTGGGTTCCAAGCTCAGCCAGTCTCTGGTAGAACAGTCCTGGGATGTTTCAGTCCCAATACATAACAGCCTTAAAGACTAACAAAATATGTGGCAGGGTACGAGCTTTCGTGAGTCACTGCTTACTTCTTCAGATACAGCTAGAATGGAAAACAGCTAGAATAGAAAACAACATAAGGCCTTTGGATCACATATGCAACGTGAGATTTGTATCACAAATGCAGTGTGAGTTTTGTGCCAGATGCACACTGGCTCTGGGGGCTTGGAGGACACATTTAAAGTTGCTTTCTTTCCACCTCCCCCTCCCCCTATCTGTTTGCTTTCTTTCTTTCCTTCTTTCTCTCTTTCTCCCCTCCTTCCACATCTAAAGTTAAATGTGTTTTCCAAGCCTCACCACACTGGCCAGCTGGCTTGGCTCGGAGAAGGCATTTGTCTCTTTAAATCCCTTCTCCAAGCCAAGCTGGCACGTGGCAGCGGAGGCAAGGGTTTTGGAGAACACATTTAAAATTAAAGGTGTCCTCCAAGCCCCTGCTGGCTGGCTTGGAGAAGACATTTGTCTCTTTAAATCCCTTCACCAAGTCAAGCCAGCAGGCATGGCGGGAGGGCCTTGGAGGATACATTTAAAGTTAATGTTGCTTTCTTTCCACCTCTCCCCCCCCCATCTATTTGCTTTCTTTCCACTTTCTCTTTTTCCACTTTTCTTTCTTTCTCTCTCTCTTAGACAAATAAATATCATTGGACAAATCAATACCTGGTTTTACCCCTTTTGTTTTTATTGTTGGCAGTCTCATTTAATGTTAATATAAAGCAAATGTGCATATTTTAATAAAAAACGTGTGTAAAATTTGTTCATGTCTTTCGGCTCTCAAACATCTGACATTTATTCTATGTGGCTCTTATGTTAAGCGAGTTTGGCCACTCCTGCCCTATGCTGTTTTCCCATCCTCATGCTACCGATAGAAAGGGCTGTGGAAACCAGAGGAGGTAATGCAATTGGCACAGCAGTATACTTGGGTAGAAGTTTTGTTTTCCACTGGGAAACGTCCTGTACTTTTAACTGGGTGCACTGATCCCTCATATAGATCAGAAGCAGCTTCTGTACAGAGTTACTGTAAGCAACTTGCCCAACAGTTGAGAGTGGAACTGAAGGAGTTACGTACAGGAGGACGGGGGTTGTATGTTGTTTTGTTTGTTTGGTTGTTTGTTTGGTTGGTTGGTTGGTTGGTTGGTTGGTTGTCCGGTTGGTTTTTAGATTCTAGGAAGCCACTGGGAGGGAAGTTGGCATGGTGTAGCCCAGTCTCACCCGATCTTAGAAGCTAAGCAGGGTCAGTACTTGGAAGGGAGACCACCAAGGAAGCCTCGGCAGAGGAAGGGAGTGGCCAACCACCTCTGCTTAATCACTGGCCTTGAAAGCCCCCCTATTGAGATCTCCATAACTCAGCTGGGACTCGATAGCACTTTCACTTACAACGCCCAACTCACTGTTTCACAGATAGATCCAGGTGGGCAGCTGTGTTGGTCTGAAGCAACAGAACAAACTTAAGAGTCCAGTGTCACATTTAAGACCAATAAAGTTTTATTCAAGGTGCCTTGAATAAAACTTTGTTGGTCTTAAAGGAGCCACTGGATCCTTAACTTTTTTCTGTTTCACAGATAAACAGAGGAGTGCCTCCACTTTCTTTTCTTTCCAGACATTTGGTTGTTTGCTATGCACGTTTACTGTGGAAAGTGGGAACGCACACATACTAAAGCCTCGGAAGACAGTTAAAAAGAACATAAAATCTGTTTCTGTTGTTTTCCTCCCCTCTCCAAAATTTCATTATTTTTATACACGAGGCTCTGATTTTTTTAAAAAAATGAGTGTGTGAGCAAATGGGTGCAGTGGGAAGGAAGGCACTCGAGGGTGGTTCATTACACACAATGCAGGCTGTCATTAAGCGCTTCTGCTGAGGGGATGCTGCTTCCACTTTGCCATTTTTTTCCCCTGTTGAGAGTCATGGTTTCTCAAGGTAAGGAAAGCATAAATAGAAGGGAAAGGAGATGGAGCACAAGCGGGAGAGAGAAACAGATCAGTCAGGTCTGAGTCACCCACATGATTGGCCAGTTTGCTGAATCCAGCCCGGATCAGGAGGCACAGCAGGGAAGAAGACCAAGGGGATGGAGGCACCATTTGTTGAGGAGGGGAAGTAAGGTGGAACCTCCTGAAAGGAATGGCAGAACCACCACTGATTTGAATGGATCGGGCCTCAATTCTTATTAAATAATGTCTTAGAAGCAGTGTTCCCTCTAAGCTGAGTTAGGGTGAGCTAGCTCACAGTTTTTTAGCCTCTGACACACACATTTTTGCCTTAGCTCAGGAAGGATGGCTCCGGAGCAAACTAATTTATGCAGTAGCCAAATCACTCACTCACAGCTTTAATGCCAGTAGCTCACAAAGTAGAATTTTTGCTCACAGGACTCCACAGCTTAGAGGGAACATTGCTTAGAAGGGTTTATACCACAGCATGGTGGATGTCAGGAAGGATGTCAGGCCTGGGGCTGGGAGACTTGGGTTAAAGTCCCGATGGAGCCATAGAGTTCACTGGGTGACACTGGTCAATTTTTATGCTCTCAGCCTAATCTGCCTCACTGGGTTGGTGTGAAGCTAAAAAGAAGCCTTAAACTCCTTGGAGGAAGGGTGGGATATAAATTTGCTTAATAATAATTTACAGCTATTCACAAACAGTGTTCCCTCTAAGCTGAGTTAGTGTGAGCTGGGTCACAGTTTTTTAGCCTCCGGCTCACACATTTTTGTTGTGGCTCAGGAAGGATGTAGCTCCAGAGCAAACTAATTTATACAGCAGCCAAATCACTCACTCACAACTTTAGCGCCAGGAGCTCACAAAGTAGAATTTCTGCTCACAAGACTTCACAGCTCAGAGGGAACATTGGCTGAGAAGCCTGTTTGCAGGCATGGAGTCTCAAGACGGAAGGGCACAGCTGCTCCACAAAACAAACCCCTTCATGACGGAGGATCCGGGTAGACTGGAATCCGCCAGGTGAAATCGCCAACAGGCGTTGGTTTCCCAGATTTGCCCATTGGAACTGTGACATGCCCAGGAGGGTAAATAAAAAAGGTGCTGTTTAATTTGCCCAGCTGGCTACAGCAAACAGAGGCAGTGGCTGAGAAAAGAGCAGAGGCGGTTAGGTGAGAGAGAGAGAGAGAGAGAGAGAGAGAGAGAGAGAGAGAGAACCCGGGGAAAGGCACCTGCCTGGAAACCAGGCCTGCTGCTGCTGATTCATGCAGGGCGCGATGGCGGTTGTTACGCCTCTTGATACAGGCTCCAAAAATCCATAGAATCATAGAGTTGGAAGGGACCTCCAGGGCATTGTTCCCTCTAAGCTGAATTAGTGTGAGCTAGTTCAGTTTTTCAGCCTCCAGCTCACACATTTTTGCCTTAGCTCAGGAATGATGGCTCTGGAGCAACCTAAGTTATGCAGTTAGCCAAACTGCTCCCTCACAACTTTAATGCCAGTCGCTCACAAAGTAGGATTTTTGCTCACAAGACTCCACAGCTTAGAGGGAGCATTGTTCACAAACAGATTGCATTCAGTTTCACAAATAGCACAATCTAAGGTATCAGGACAATACATTGGCTATGCACATAATTGAATGTTTATGCTGTACAAAACATTTCTGCTGATGCATACTGTACTTTCAGTTGGTGTTCCCTGTCAAACCAAACTGTCTCCAGTGCTGAGCAGCAAGGTGTCTTCAGAAGAGCCTGGTTATGGTCTCCACACCCCACAGACTCTGCTGGGGTTCTGTCCTCTGTCAAACACCCTGCAGCACTATGCTGCTTCTCCCTTCCTCTCATGTACCTTCCCTTGGATCTGACTGCTAAAGCACCCTACCAGTTCCCGCACAGCACCCTGCCCTTGATATGCTATGATGGTGCCCTCACCTTCTCCTGAGACTATGCAGCATGGGCATAAGCAGGGGTCATTTCCTGCCGGAGCACCCCAGAGCAGCTCTCTGGCAGTAAGGAGCCCAGGCCTCACCCCCCCACCCACGGAGAGACTCAGAGAGGGGGGATTTAAATGCCTGGGTCCCCTGCCCAATTTTCTCCAGGTGCCTCGCAGCTGCGGGGCACCAGGAAAATATTGGGCAAGGAACCCAGGCATGTCTGCTTCCCTGTCCTTCCCGTCTCCAGCCAGCCTGCCACAGCGGGTTGGCTGGAGACAGGAAGGACAGAGAGGCAGACATGCCTGCCTTTCCCCCTGAGCCTCTCCGCTTTTGTGAAGAGACTCGGGGGGGGGGATTTAAATGCCTGGGTTCCCTGCCCAACCTTCTCCAGGTGCCCCGCAGCCGCGAGGCACCTGGAGAAGATCAGGCAGGGAGTCCAGGCATGTATGCCTCCCTGCCCTTCCCATCTCTAGCCAGCCTGCCACGGCAGGTTTCCTGGAGATGAGAAGGACAGGGAGGAAGACATGCCCGCCTTTCCCCCTGAGCCTCTCCGCTTTTGTGGAGAGACTCGGGGAAGGGGTGGGGATTTAAACTCATTTGCATATGCCTTAACTCATTTTAAACATGCCTGCCCTTTGTCAGGGGGTGTGGCATATGCAAATGAGTTATGCAAATGAGCTTCTGCACCACTTTTTTTAGGAAATTACCTCTGGGCATAAGCCATGTTAGAAAAGCAGAGAGTAGCTAGCTGGCACAGGTCCAGTGCCTGAAATAAATGTCTTATCCACCCAACCCAACATCTTACCAGCTTGCTGATATCCTTCTCTTAATTTTTTCACCATCTGTCACATATAGTAGCCCTGGCAGAAACCCATGTTCAGCCATTGTTGTGTCCTGACCTAGCCATGTGCTCAATCCAGTTTTGGCCGGTTCCACATGTGTTCAGGTGAGGTACCTGAGCTTCGCTCCCAAACACAATAGATGTTTGGATCCTAGTTCCCAGCCAATCGGGAACCTAGGCTCCCCAGGAATAATCTAATCAGTGTAAATAGACCTTTCACGGGTGTGTGTGTGTGTGTGTGGGGTGTGTGTTTTCCTTAGGGCATATAAGCCGGCCTGCAAGCCGGCTACTTTGTCTTGTTCTTCTCCGAATAAAGTATGAGAGCTGAATTCACTAAGTCTCAGTACTTTTCAGCCATAAAGCCACCTTTTAATAGAATTGCAACAGAGAACCCTTCATGTGATTGAATTTTACTCTAGCCCTTGAACATGACCAATGGTAATTAGACAAGCCAAATAACACCATCATCACCACTTAACAATATAGTTGCATTCTTCTGCTGTGTCACCACCTTCCAGCTATACAAAGTTGGGGCTAACAACTCAACTGTGGGACTTTGCATGTACCTTGTCTCATTTAAGTTGGACTGGAATTATGTGAGGCAGCTGTGTGTGCTTAGTGCAATGGTACAACATCTGTGTGGGCTATGGACCTCTAGCATGTGTACAGAGCATATATAGCTGATTTGCTCAGGTAGCTCTCACTGTGTGAGTGCAGTCCTATGCCATGGAAAGTGCTTTTGCATAACCAACATCACATTGAAGGCAGCCCTATGGGGGTGGTTGTTCCACATGTCTGCCCTCCCTGTGCATTTTCACAGTTGTGGAGTCAGTTTATTTTCTTCTGCATGTGCCTTCAGTAATAACGATTTTCAAAGGAGGGTGCTGCTGTCATCAGTGTCATCATCAGTGGTGTCACAACAACATACCCTTTTTAAAAACAGCACTAAAAATCACTATATCGCTAGAGCATTGTAACAATAGCCTTAGCAGGTTCCCAGCTTTCATTTTTAAAAAGTCTCTTGTCTTCTTCTTCATTGAGGTATAAGGGGAAAAGGCATATCTCTGCAAGGGAAAGCGACAGTAAAAGCTGTAAACACAGAGAACCTGCGAAGCCTATTGTTATGACATTCTAGCAATATGTCAACATTTTGGTGCCTTTTTAAAAACAGAAAAATGAAGCTACATCTTCAGAGTGGGGAGGAGGTGAGGGAGTGGTTTGACCACAACAGTCCAAGTCCAATCATCAAAAAGTGGGCAGGAGTGGGTAGGACAAAGAAAACTACATGAGGAAAAAGCCAACTCAAACTCAACTTCCAGAAAAAGACCGGGCACTAGAAGAAAGTCAACTCAAAATTGGCTTCCAGAAAAACATCAGGATACAAGTGGTCTTAAAAGAGCTGAAAAAAACTGAGGGGGGCATAACATGAAAACTAAAGGCACAAAAATTCATGTGGAAATTGGGATAAACTGAAACAGTATGGGACCAGCATGACAAACAAAAACAAAACAAAAACCCATGGAAAAGCCCTGAAAGTATGAAGAATCAGTTTTAACTACCTCTGTTTAGTGAGATACAATCCCTTGGGGGGCGAGGGTTCCTTTCCTCTATTTCTGCCAGAGCATCCTTTCCATGGTTTGTGAAGAGACAATTACACTTAGATGTGTGTTCGACACATGCACATGCATGTGCACACATCTGCACACACTCACTGGGCCATATCTCTTTGTATAAAATTAAGACAAATTTTGATTGCAAGATTGCAAACCAGATAGGTCTTCAATACCAAATGTCCAGGCAGTTCAGTTTTCAGTTCAAAAGTGTATTATGTGCCACTAACTCACTTCTGACTAGTAGTGAACCTATGAATCAATGACCCTCCAGAAATCCTTTCATTAGCAGCCTTAGTCATAGCCCCCCCCCCAAAAAAAACCCCTGTATTTTTTAATGCATGTTGGTGACTGTTCACATTCAGTCTTTCCCCAATCTGTTGTTTCCTGCTATTTGGGGGGGGGGGGAGAGATCACACAGGGGAGAAGATTTCTGTCAGGGGTTACATAGTGAACTTTTTGATGACAGCATCACATGGATAATCAGATGTAATGATGGCTCTGTGATGATGTCACTGCAGGCAAACAAAGCCCTCCCATTTCTCTCACATCCCCTTTGTCCAGGCAATCAGGTGACGTCGCCCTGGTGATTTCATTGCCTGCCAGTGCTGCACAATACAGGTTTTGCCCCAACCCAGTTCTAATCACATAAAGCTATGCATGACTGATTGTGGCAAAATGGAGGAGAAATACACAATGGCATGTGCACACTATCCATCTATATGCCTTATTTTCAATGGGATGTACACCCACATCTGCCCTAACTAGTCAACTGTGCACAATTGGTTCAGGATAAGAAAGCATCATCCCTGTTGCCTTGACAACAGGGAGATGTACTCTCTTTCCACCAACATATGCCCCTCCCTTTCTGGACAGTGTTACATACTTTTGCAAAGGAGTGTGAATACTCACTCAACAGGGCAGCATGTTTCTTAGTGGTGCAACTGTTCACAAAATGTACTCCTGTTTTGACTCAGCACTAGCTTGTTTATTTTTTTTTTTTGCAGATGTTCTGTTCACTATCATCTTATATAATATCTCCTACTGTGTGGTTTGGCATAGAATTGACTCAAAAATATTTTTATAAAGATGATGTGGCAGCCTATAATGTGGTGACTCTTCAATGCAATTAGCATTGTGAATACTGGGGGTTTCTGGGTAGATGGGTTTTTTTAATAGTGTGCCTTCAAAGGCATAGATGGCATTGTTTAGCAACGTAGGGCAGTAAATGCCCCTCTGGCATTACTGTGGCCCACTTCTCTTAGCTGTTTATTTCTTTCAGCAAAGTTGCTGTTTAATTCCTTGCATCTGAAGGAGCAAATCTAGAGGTTCTGATAAATGCAGGATCCTACTGGGCTTCCATTTCAATTATTCTGGTTTTCAGCTGCAATTTAACTGACCGAAACCTAGAAGAGACTTCATGCTGAGGTAACCACAACAATAAATAAGCTAGTGGGTCATTTTAGGCACTGATGCACCCTTAAGCCACATATTTCTCAAGGAATTTTGTTGGAAACAAAGCTTCAGGAGCTTGGCATAACCTGCAGTTAAGAGCATAACTATGCTTTAAAACAGTGGGGCCAGAACCAAAGAGGAAACCTATAAGTGGGAGCTAAGTATGAGAAACAAAGAATACTACTGTGGAAATGGGTACATGAGAAAGGGACAGAAGACAGCTTTGTCCTTCCCATCACAGATGTACGAACAAGACTTCCTCTCAAACTTTTACATAATCATAAACAATGCTCCCTCTAAGCTGTGGAGTCTTGTGAGCAAAAATTCTGCTTTGTGAGCTACTGGCATTAAAGCTGTGAGCTAGCAGTTTGTCTACTGCATAAATTAGTTTTCTCTGGAGCCATCCTTCCTGAGCTAAGACAAAAAGGTGTGAGCCAGAGGCTAAAAAACTGTGAGCTAGCTCACGCTAACTCATCTTAGAGGGAACACTGATCACAAACCATTTCAGTACCTTTATATTGAGAGTGTACCAATGGACAAGAGACACTTTTGTGATGTGCCAACTGTTTTCCCATTTCAAGGGAAGAAATTATGAAGATTTCATCTAATGAAGATCTACTCAGGCTACAAAGATTCCTTCCAATGTATTGAAAAGAGTGACGGTTAATGGAATGCTGGAGGCCTGCAACATTTTTTCCTGGCATGAAGTGCAGGGTAGATTAAAGTAATATAAATCTGGTGTAATTACATTGGATTGGAATTATAGATGAATCAAAGGTGAAATAGTTACCACTGAAATCAATACGGGAGTAAACTTAGATACAATTATATTTGGAAAAGTGTGGGCAGATAACACTCTTTGTAACATCGGGTCTTCCTGTTGCCTTCTTTGTTTCTACTTTGAATCAGCAGGACTTTTAAAAATAAAGGTGTGCTTTTAATTTTTTGTCTCTCGGTTGAAGCTCCGTCTGTAGTGTGCTAAGTTGAAGCAGACTGTTAGACTTGGAGGTACCTTGTCTGAAAAGTCCTACTGATAGGCAACGTGGAGGCAAAATGAGGAAAGGGTTGGGCTATATAATAGCTACATCAAGTAACAGCAAGACTGAGAATAATTTAGAAGTGACAGGGTAATGTTTAAAATGATTGCATTCAATGGCTTGGCACAGAAAATGGCATCATGATTCACTCATGCCATTTGTCAAGGGAGACCTGACAAGTTTACATTTCTGCACAGGATTCTAAGGTTCAATGGATATAGCCCATGCTTAACTCCTGTGGTCAAATGAGACACAAGCTGCTTCCAGAGAGATGATTTTGTTCCTCCCTCATATCCTTATTACAACACTGTTTTCGAGACCGTCCACACAATGTTGTCCTCTTTTTCTCCCGGTTCTGTGTTTCCTCCCACCTTGTTGCAAGTTTTTCTGAACCTGGTTTGGAACAATCTTGTGGAAGAGCTCACAGTAAAAATGCCTTTGCACACCTTTATCAGTCTTTTCCAAAAAGCCCTATGGTGGGTGGGGGGAATGGCAGCATCAGGCAACTAGAGCAAGGGGAGTGCAAGAGAAACTACCATGTGAATACTTCTGCATTCAGAATAACATTGGAAGGAACCCAGAAAACTGTCACAGTGTAGAAGCACCCAGTATAGGCAGCCATATTTGTTGTCTATATACCTGCCTCATTCCCATACAAAAAAGGTGTGTGTGAGAGAGATCTATCTGGTATCTAAAGAAGTGAGCAGAGACTCACGAAAGCCATACCCTGTCACCAGTGTTCCCTCTAAGCTGAGTTACTGTGAGCTAGCTCACAGTTTTTTAGCCTCCAGCTCACACATTTTTGTCTTGGCTCAGGAAGGATGGCTCCAGAGCAAACTAATTTATGCAGTAGCCAAATCACTCGCTCACAATTTTAATGCCATCAGCTCACAAAGTAGAATTTTTGCTCACAAGACTCCACAGCTTAGAGGGAGCATTGCCTGTCACATATTTTGTTGGTCTTTAAGGTGCTACTGGACTCTTGCTCTTTTCTACTGCTACAGACAGACTCACACAGCTGCCCATCTTGACCTGGTACAACAAGAGAAGTTGGAGCTAAACTCTTCCCCTCTCCCACCCATCCTCTGAAAATTACCTTTGCCACTTGTTTCCACAGCCCAGCTTATTCCTGGTATGAGAATTGTTTACACAGTAACAGAAGGTGAGGAAGGGAGTTAATCTTTTCTCTCCAGAAACAATTTTGTTGGAAAAATTAGATCTCCCCACCCTCTGTTTTATGTGTGAACAAGGCATCCGACATGTGCACAGCAAACACAGCTCCCCTGTCAAGTCTAGTTTGGTTCTTAATTGGACATTTCCATAAGAAGAATTCCAAGATACCAATCCAAACCAATCATGTTCTCCAGAGTAACAATATCAGAATCCTTCAGCAAAGGCTGACTGAACTTTCTTTTCTTTCCAGCTCACCTGCCAATAAAAATAGCTATATCTTGTCATTCTGCAGGATTATTCAGGCAACTCTCTCACATGCTGCTAGTGGTTATTTCAACCGCCTGTGACACAGCTCAGATAATGTGCTGTTGCTTCTGCTTCTTGAATGGAGGGCTTAAATGCTTAGTTCTCGTGGCCCTTTCTTACACACCCAGGGAAATACTGATCGCCACTTTGGAGTCAGGGAGCAATTTTTCTCCAGGCCAGTTTGGTCGTGGATCCTGGAGGTTTTTTGCCATCTTCTGGACATGAAGCAGGAGTCACTGGGAGTGGGGGGGGGAAGGTATTTGTGAATTTCCTGCATTGTGCAGGGGGTTGGACTGGATGATCCTGAAAGCCCCTTCCAACTCCATGATTCTATTATTTTATTATTATAAATGCACAGAGACGAACCAATAGCAAGCAAATGCAATAGAAAATAACGACATTTAAGTAGAAAACCCAATATTCAGAAAAATCAGAGGGAGCCATTCAGTGGAAACCTTAATCATTCTAATACAGCAGATCTTTTCCCAATACCAAATAACATGGCAAAGACAGTTATATGTTTTCAACAGTGAGAAGACTGTAAGAGATGTGGGCCCTGAAACTTTTAGGTATATTGTTGTGCAGGATACAATGCAGGTCAAGTGTATCAAGATAAATGAGATTTTTGTTATAAAACCACATATTTAAGTGTGGGAGTATTGCATCTCAAAAGAGGTAAGAGTGATTCTAGGGCCAGCCCGAGACATTTTGATGCCTGAGGTGAAAAATACTTCTGTTTCCCACTAATTAACATGAGGCACAGTATACTGGAAGCTTTCTTCGATGGTAGTGTTCCTGTGCAAGTCACATTCCTTTCAATGAACCTGTGAAGGAAAATTTCCCAGGGTCACATACATCATTCTCCTTGTCAGACATATTTTAAATAGAACTCTGAATGTGCTGCATGGTACGCAACCACCTAGGGTTGCCAATCTTCAGGTGGGACTTGGAGATCTGCCAGAATTACTACTCCACATAACAGAGATCACTTCCTCTGGAGAAAATGGCTACTTTGGAGTGTGGACTCTATGGCATTGTACACCAATGAGGTCCCTTCCCTCCCCAAAACCCACCCTCCCCAGGATCCAACTCCAAATCTCCAGGAATTTTACAATCCAGAGGTAGTAACTCTGCAGCAACGTCACTTTGCCCCATTGTAGATGTACCACTGAACTCTTCAATGTTCTTCCATATTTCTACCGTGAGAAGCTTTTCTTGCAGAGAATTCCTTCCCCACCTACAAAATAATCTGTAGACAAGACTGGAAGCAGTGTGCATCAAGGGAAAGCAGAGACATTTCATTACAGCATGAAGAAGCATGACAATTTCGTTTCTGGAGTCAGGGAAACTCATTGTGCCAGTGACCAAGAACTCCTGTTCATGTTGTCAATAATTTTTTCAAGGTTTTAAAGCAACTTTCCTTGAAATACCAGCAGCTGGATTCCTCTAAGCCAAGTAACTGGAGCCATCTGAAAATGCCAAGAATTTCACAATAGCAAACCATGTGTGGGGCAGCCCATGAGATGCATTGCTAACAACTAACAGATCATGAAGCTCCTTATGTACTTGTGGATCCAGGTGTCTGAAAGTTTCTGTGCAATTATTGCTTATGAAAACATCTGCGTGGATGCCAAGGAACTATGAATTGACTGGGGATCATGGGGGGGGGGAGTGACGAATGTATCTGTCGTGTCTCTGTTGGCCGTTCCCTTCCAGCTGGTTGCTGGCATGAGCCCAGTGCTCTAGATTGCCAGTCATCTCTCACATGACCTAAAGAGTCCTGATGGACAGGAGGTGGGGTGTTTTTTTGCCACACATAAAGGGTTTTTGTTTGTGATTAGGAGTTTCCCTTCACATTTGAGACTGCCACTATAGTTAGAAAACCAATGGTCTCAGAGGCAGTGGCGGAAGCATTCTGAAGAGGCACTCTGCTGTAAACTGACAGAAAAAAAGGATGGGCCAGAATGGACAAGCAGTAAAGTTCTAAGAGGGCTTGCAGCAGGGCTTTCTACTGGAGATCTCAAGCACAATTTCAAGCTTTGGTCTCGTTGGTCTCTGGAACAGGGGTCCCCAACGTAGTGCCCATGGGTGCAATGGTGCCTGCTGACCCTTCTCCCAGCACCCACCAAGTGTTTTCAGAAAGTGTTCAGGGCCAGCAGGGCTTCTGACTAACCTTTGGAGATTCCATTTGGTTGTGCAGATTTTTAAAAAGTAGCTTCAGCAGGGGCACAAGGATCTTCACTGCGTAACTGAAGGTGTATGCAAGAACATATTTTTAAAACAATATTTTCATTTAAAAATACATCCGGTTTCTGCCTGAAATGTTGAAGAATTGCCATTACAGTTATGCATGACCTCCAGTCCCTGATATTTTGTGGTTGGCTCCGTCTCTTGTGGCAGCCGTGTTGTGGCTGTGCCCACCACCCCGTGTCAGAATTCCAAAGGTGGACTCCACAGGCTCAAAAGTGTTGGGGGCCTCTGGCCTAGACTTTACCATGTTCGAACTCCATCCTGTATTTAGCTCACTTCACCCTGGGCCTTATGGAACATTAGAGCTACCTGGGTTGACTTGAGTGAGGGTGAGACTCTATGAAATCTATGGAAAAGTACACAAGAGGGCAGCCAAGTTGATTAGAGGTTGGAGTACCTTTCCTATGAAGAAAGGCTGAAGAGTCTGGGACTTTGGTTTTCCCAACACCTGGAGGGGCTTTTCTCTCTCTTTGTTCACCTGCCGCCACCACCTGGCCTTTGTAGGAATTACTGACAGGGAGGGCCAGGACACCCAAGCTTCCCTTCCAAGTTCTGAGGCCTTGCCTCTGTGTCTCCTGATATGTAGCTTCTTGTTATCACAGGGACAGCTCACTGCCTTTTGAGACCACTGGGGGAATAGCCACTTGTCCAGTGACTGCTCCTCCCCCCTTCTCCTGGCACTTTTAAAAAAATAGTGTGTTCAATATGGTAGAGGTCTATGTGGTACGAGAACCACTACCAGTATCAAAAGTTATGAAGTATTTATTAAAAAGAAAATGTTCATAAGCATACTGTCAGCGCAGCAGCAGTCTGAGCAAGGGATTCAAAAGAACAGGTAAAATGCAATTCCTCTCTATCGCCCTCTATACATGCCCTAGGAGATGTTAAATACAAGGCAAGCTCCTTCACTTAGAAAGCTACTAATGTTTTACAGGGATTCCATTACCTTCAAGCCTCTGTCTGGTGTGCAGGCCAGCACATGGCAATGGCTGCCTTCTCCAGACCTTCGTTAAAAGTTCAATCTGCCTTGGGGGAACCAGCACCGAAAGAGCCCTTCCTCCTTGCTCCCAGGAATTTTATCATTTCTCTTTCTTCTCCCACTGACCAGGTCAGACCAGGTCAAAGAAGTTTTTCCTGAAGTCTCCAGGAGCTTTTCCTGAAGTCTCCAGTAATTCCTCCAAATCTCTGTTCCCTTCTAGAGATCACCTGTGCGGCTGTGGGGGTGGGGGACTGTACTATCCCATTATCTCTAGCTAGACCTATTTAGCATTTCTAAAAGGGTGGCTGAGGTGTGGTTTGAAAGCAATTGAACTGACTTCTCCTCTCCTGCCTGTTCTCCACCCAGAGAGAAAAGGCTTTTTAAAACTCATGGTAAAGGCTTTGCTCAGTTCAAACCTCCAAAGAAAAAAATGCATTTCTTCACTGAGGTTTGTAACATTATGCATGGGGTGAAGAGAATTGACAAAGAGAACCTTTCCTCCCTCTCCCAAAATACTAGAACTTGAGGACACCCAATGAAGCTGATGGGCAGTAGGTTCAGGACAGACAAAAGGAAATACTACTTTACACAGAGATTGATTAAACTATGGAATTTGCTGCTAGAGGATGTAGTGATGGCCACAGGCACAGACAGCATTAAAAGAGGATTAGATAGACACTTCCTGTTTTGGCGCTCGCCATGGCGGCCACGCCATGGCGGCTCCAGGAGACGCGCATCAGAGCCCATGGCTGGGAGGGAGTGCGATCGTCCGCACCTACCTCGGAGACCTTGTGAAGAGCTCCCCGCCACGGAGTGCTAGGAGAGCCCTTCCTCCAACGACTGGCTGGTGAAGGGGGGCTGTTTCATGCCCCGAAGGTACCACCGCAGACCTTCCCTGCGATGAACTAGAGATGCACACAGGATCGGACATTTAGTGGCCGAGCGAACTTTAATTTAAAGCGATATCATCATTGAAATGTGAGTCAAGTTTAAGTGAAAACACCAGAAAACTAGCGGAAAGCTCTCCCCTTTGGATGTGGCCGGGGGGGGGGGATCCTGCAAAAGGGGGACAATGGGAAATTGCACCCTTTGGTGTATGTGTCTTGTAAGTTTTCAGGTGCTGAGCGAAACTGGTCATTGTGGGAGAAAGAGAAGTTGGCTTAGTACTTGGCGCCACTGGTTGGTGGGGGCTCGACTCCCATTTGAGGTGTGGACTGACCATAAGAACCTGGAAACACTTTGCACACCGCACAAGCTGAGCGCTTGCAGGTTAGGTGGGCTTCAGTTCACTATTAAATATTTACCGGGGAAGACCAACTTTTTAGCTGACGCCCTATCCCGCCTTCCCCAGCACAATAGTCAAAGGGAGGAGGTCACAGACATGGTGTTTTCCCCTGCTCAGTTGGGGGGGGGGGCAGTGCAAATGAGAAGTCAAAGCAAAAGGGGGGCCGGAGGCACTGACAGCCCACCCACAGTGAAACCTCCAGCTGATGTAAAAACTCAGTCCCCCGATTGTCTCGAGCAGTTCAAGGAGGCGTTTACTGCTCAGGAATTGGAAGTGGTGGTGAGGGAAGGTTTACAGCATCGAGACAATGGAATTTGGTATAAAGGGGGGAAGGCTTATATCCCTCACAGGCTGTGTGGAGACATTCTGTCACAAAGTAATGACAGTGAACTCTCTGGTAATTTTGGGTGTCTAAAAATGCTGCACCTGGTCCACCGACAGTTTTGGTGGCAGGGTATGAGAAAAGATGTTTCCTCCTATGTATCTTCATGTCAAACGTATGTTATGAGCAAACGCAGGGGGGGTAAGGTCCCAGGCAAGTTGCAGCCTCTAGAGACACCCGAACGCCCCTGGTCTATCATTTCTATGGATTTTATGATTTACCAGTTAGTCAAGGGAAAACCGTTATATGGGTGGTAGTGGACACCTTCTCCAAGCAAGCACATTTTGTTCCATGTAAAACCATTCCCATGGCTAAACAACTAGCCACTATGTTCCTGCAACACGTGATAAGGTTACATGGGATTCCGAAGAACATAATTAGTGACAGAGGAGTCCAATTTGTTGCCAAATTCTGGAAGGAACTAATGACTCTCTTGGGGGTGGAAAGGGGAGTAGCAGCTACCACCCAGAGACTGATGGTCAAACGGAATGTACTAATCAGATTTTGGAACAGGTATTGAGATGCTATGTGTGGAGAGAATTTTTCGTATAAGGTTCTCTCCTGTTTATGTTTGGCTCTCCTAAATGGATCTGTGTATACCAGACTCTTGCTTGCTGTCCCATGAGTCTTTGAAGTGGCCTGCTTGGCCTGTTTTCTCTGCCCTGGGAACACAGAAACAGGTTTCCTTTTTCTCAGAGCATCTGTCCTTTTGAGTATTTACATTATAAGGGTATGGGTAATTTAGTAGTCAATAGGTTTGGGAATGCAATAGCCAAATGGTCAAAAGCCCCTCTATTAGCTTGAGTTAGTGTGAACAGGGCCCTAGCCTTTCACACCCCCTTTCACATAACAGAAACCAGGCCTGAGGTCTGTTGTTATCTCATCTCTGGGAACACGGAGGAGCATCCTGACGCTGTCAATTGCAAATGTAATAAGTCAAGTTGTAAATTGCTTGGGAACATCTTTAGGAAAACTATGTTGTTCCGCAGTGCCTTGACTTCAAGAGAACATCTATTACATATCAAACCAACGACTGAAGTACAGATTGATGTAATTCACTGAGGTGTCAATTCTTGTGAAATGCTTTGATGTGTCTGTATAAATTGAGGCCCCTCTCAAGCCTTCTTTGTCCACTCTTTGGAACATTGAGAGGAATACTCTCACTGTTGCTTTGACTGGAACCAAGGGCCCTTGTGTCGTGTCTGTGGGTGTATGTTGCTTTGTTACCTTGTTTTTATCTGTGGTATGCTTGTGCATATGCTAAGTATTTGAATATTAGCCATTGTGGGGGGGGGGGGACACAGTCTAGTGCTTGGCAGGCTGTGCCCCAGCCTATTTTAACTTACTAACCTCAATAAAGAAAGCTTGTTTGTTACTTGCATTTGTGAGAATGTGTCTGAGCGCTGCTTCTGGCTGCGCCACTTTCCTTTTCCTCATCACCCAGCCCTTGGTAAGGGGGCCTTCACCAAAGGGTTAAGAACCCTTGGGGTACCAGTAGGGGGTACTCAAAAATTCTCATGACACTATGTAAATTACCAACAGGATAATTGGGTTCAATTGTTGCCTTTTGCTGAGTATTCTTATAACAACTCCTGGCATTCTTCTATTGGGATGAGTCCCTTTAAGGCAGTCCATGGCCCCTTCCCCTGGTGGACTTATCAGAACCTTTGGTAAATGATGCCCATGTCTGGTGGTCCAGTGTTACTCCAAACTGGGATGTGTTGCATAATACTGTGGACAAAGCTAAAGAGGATTATAAAAAATATGCTGACGGGAAGCGTAGCCCAGAATGGGAACTAAAACCTGGTGACTCTGTATATGTATCCACCAAGCACCTCAAGGGGTTGCAACCACACCGAAAATTAGGGTGGAAGTACATGAGTCCATTTAAAGTGGTGTGAGTAATCAATAAGGTGGCTGTAGAGCTAGATTTACCTAAATCTCTACGTTTTCTACATCCTGTATTTCACTTTAGATTATTAAAGAAAGGCCCAGGAGCGTCTCCTTGGAAGAACAAGCCACCTGCTTCTCCTCCGATTTGGAGAGATGGGGAACGCCACCATGTGGTTAAAGCCATCCTGGACTCTCATGTACGTCATGGCCAGTTACAGTATTTGGTCCAGTGGAAGGACTTCGGGCCCGAGGAAAATGAGTGGGTTGTTTCATAACATGTAAATGCCCCTAGTTTGGTCTACAAATTCCATCGTTTTTACCCCGATAATCCTGGAGGGGGTTAGATCGTTGGGGGGGGGGGATCAGACCTTAGTCTAACTATGGTCAGGATCAGACCTTAGTCTAACTAAGATCGTTGGGGGGGGGGGATCAGACCTTAGTCTAACTAAGGTCAGGATCAGACCTTAGTCTAACTAAGATCGTTGGGGGGGGGGGATCAGACCTTAGTCTAACTAAGGTCAGGATCAGACCTTAGTCTAACTATTGATCATGTATTTGGAACTGTGGTTCTCTGATGTACATAGCTTTGCACTGTTATTGTTTATCCCGCTAGAGCTCTTTTGTTTTTTTCCTTCTGATTCCCAAGCCTCATCTCCGCACCTGCAGGTGCTGTCTACGCAGTCCTGACATTCCTGAAGGGGGGGGATTAAGACATGTATGTGTGAACTGTAGATTAGCTGCGCTAGCACCACTGTGAAAGGAAGCCTCCTCCACAGAGGCAAGAGAGAACTTCGCCATTTCTAATTCTCATGGCCTTGGGGGAAGACATAAAATGATAACATTCACACCATCCTGTTTGTACTGTATTAACATCCTGATGTATGACTGAGGGCTGGACCAAAGATCTTGTAATTCCCAACTTTATATTCTTATTCAGTTCTGCCAAAGAGCAACTTTCCTGATTTCTCAATAAAGCCTGTTAAAGGAATTATTGCGTCTGAGAGTTCCTGAAGAAACTGACAGACTCTTTAGGCCCCGTGGCAGATATTAAAGCGGATACTTTACAAAGTGAAATAGATGCAATCTTTAGGTCGTATTCTGAATTTACAAGAAAGAATAATCTGCCTGAGAAAGTGATGGTGAGGTTCTCCAAACGACAAGTGCGAGATCAAATACTCAAAGCGACAAGTGGAATTAACTTGAAAATCAAGGACAAAGAAATAAAAACTTTGAAGGACATTCCGTTTGAAATAAGAAAGAAAAGAAAGAAATTTAGAGACAGCTTTATTTTTAAAGAAAAACAACATCCCCTACAGATGGATTGTGCCCAAAGTCATAATCTTTAAATTCAAAGATTAAAAAGGAAAGAATTGACTCTGTTGAAAAGGCACATGAGTTTCTACAGCATCATAATCGTCCAGCAGGAGAAGGAGAGGAGGAGGAAGGCAACAGCATCAAGGGAAGTGAAGAAGAAGGAGCAGTGACATCTTCTGATGAGGACTCAGATTCTAAACTTGGGGCGGCAGCCCCAAAAACAAGTTATCATTTGAGAAAGAAAAAGGACAAAAAAATGAGTTATCACAGCCCTTAACATCAGTTTTAACATTTGTTAATCATTTCTTATATTGCTTTTTAAGAAGTCAGATATGCTGGTGTTTTTAATCTCTAATATGTATGAAGATTATACTTGCTGACCACATCCAATGAACTTTAATCAAACTTTAAGCTAAAAGCTAATTTTATAAGCATTATGTATGACCACCATCTCTTGGGTTTTTAGTGGTTTTTCTTTACTTTCTCCCATAGTTTGTAGATTCCTTTCCTAATTTTGTTGTAGTTTATAGAAAATGCAATAAAAAAATTCCCTACGGGGGGCCACAAAAACGAGAGGATTAGATAGATTCATGGAGGGTAGGTCTGTCAGTGGCTACTAGGGTTGCCAGGTCCAATTTTTCTGCCGGCGGGGGTGGGAGGGAGCATTCTGGAAGTGGGGGTGCAACGTTGCTTGTGTGATATCACACAGAAGTGACATAATCACGCCAGTGGTGTCGCATGGCAACGCTCTAGCATTTTGGCCAAAAACCTATAGATATAAATTCCCTAGTGGCTACTAGCCATGGTGACTGAGGGGAACCTCCACATTCAGAGGCACTAATACTCTGAATCCCAGAGCCAGGAAGCAACATCAGGGGATGACCTCAGCCTCTATGCCCTGTTGTTGACCATCCAGAGGAACTGGTTGGCCACTGTGTGAAACAGGATGCTGGACTAGATGGACCACTGGTCTGGTCCAGCAGAGTTCTTCTTACGTTCTTACATATGATTCTCATGACTGCTTATACCTGTATAACATAGAAGATGAGGGTCTACTCTCTTTTTTTTACATAAAACAAAGCACACTTTGGGGGGGGGGCATACCCACCATGCTTCATCTCACTGATGCATTTTAGAGGGCAGATAAGGAAGCTGGAAAGAGCCAGCTAGTTTGCTAGCAGCAGCTGAGAAACATCTGGGCTGACTTTAGTTGTTCCTCTCCTTTCAGGTACATAAGCCTGAGTATCGTCAGAGGCATTATTGGCCCTTAGATTGTACATTATGGTTTACAGCCTGGGCCTATGATAGTAAGCCCAGAATGAAGACCCACTAGGGTTGCCAGCATCCCTGTGGGACCTGGAGAACTCCCTAAATTACAGTTGATCTCCAAGCTACAGGGATCAGTTCTCCTGGAGAAAATGGCTACTTTGGAGGGTACACTCTATGGCAGTGGTGGCGAACCTATGGAACGGGTGCCAGAAGTGGTACTCCGAGCCCTCTCTGTGGGCACGTGTGCCATCGCCCCAGCCAGGCCCAGACCATCATTAAAGTGTCGAATTCTCTGCCAAATAATTTTAAGTAAATGAAAGCATTTGGGATTGCTTTCCTTACTTTGTTTGGATCATCTTAAGTTAATGTATGAGTTGTTTTTTCTAAAGTAAAACCTCAGCATTCAGGTTAAATTGCTGTGTTGGCACTTTGTGATGAATAGGTGGGTTTTGGGTCGCAGTTTGGGCACTCGGTCTCTAAAAGGTTCGCCATCACTGCTCTGTGGCATTATACTCTGCTGAGTATACTCTACAAACCCCACTGTCCCAAGCTCCACCCCCAAAACTCCAGGAATTTCTCAGCCCTGTTGGTAACCCTGGGACCACCCAAGATGTGTTTGTTTTCATTGTTTTCTTTGTCCTGGATGTTTAATAGGGATGGGCACGAACTGAGAAAATATGGTTCATTTCGGCTCGTGGTTCATGGCATGCCCAGTTCGTGATATGAACTAAATATATACCGTGAGATGGCAAGAAATATGCATAAACTCTTCTTTAAATTTACTTATAAGTTATAAATAATGTAATGGTGCTCAATAGAACTTATATTACATACAATCCTTGTTTGTATCAATACAAGTACTACAAAAGACAATATTGTCTTCTTTTTACAACAACCCATTGAAACAAACAACAGCATGTTCTATTACATGATGCAGCATGTGAAAGATTCTGATGGGGTCCTGGTTTACTTTCAGCCCGTTTCTTTGTCTTTGTCAAAGAATCCTCACTGTGAAATAATATAAAAATACAAAAATTACAAAAAGGCCACCAAACAAACAGCAGGCATACAATGAAGATACAAATAATATCTTACAAGTCCTGGATCTTTCGTTTACAGACTTTGCAACCAAAAGGTGTCAGCTAAGCTGCTGCCATAGCTGGTGGGGGGGTAGGTGATGGATGGTATGTTACTGTAATAGAATCTTAACTTTCATTTCTGCCTGACTCGTCTTATCTTCTAGCCTAGGCCGGTGACCTTGGTACCTTATTGCTGCTTTCTCTGAGAACGTAGACCCATTAAGTTAGATGGGCTTTTGCTTGTTCCCTGATTGGCCCAGGTCCATCAGGGGGACTCCTTTGAATTATGTATAACTCCCCATTGCACATGCTTGTAATCAGTTCTAACACAGACTGTATGCACAGATGACCTGCCTTTACTGTACTCAATAAACCTCACTGTTCTGAATTGGAGTTGTTGGGAACTGATTGGTAACCCAGAGGCAGGAGGAGGTTGACCTTGAGAAAGGCCAACTCACCCACCCTGGCTGGGTCCAGACCAGAGTGGTAGGGGCTGAGAATGTCTCCCAGGTGGGTGGATACTGGTGGGAGGACAGGAGAGGAGACTCATGGCCACAGAAGGGGTCAGGCCAGATAACAGCCTTGCATGACAAGTACTCCAGGGGGTTGACATCGGTGGGCTCAGGGGACTCGGCAAGGTACTCCCTCACCCTCACCTTTGCTGAATCCTCCACCATTGCAGATGCCAAATGACAATAGCAGGCATTGGTAATGAGACAGGAAACCTAGGTCTCAATTCAGCCCTGGAGGATGAATTGATCATTATCAGTTGCAATTCAGCAGTGTCTCTTTCTAATCTCACTTTGAAATTCCTTTGTAAGAGAACTGATACTCTTGGGTCAGCAATGTCCTGTTAGGTTAAATGTTCTCCCATTGGTTTTGAATGTTGTGGTTTCTAATGTCAGATTTATGTCCATTTATTCTTTGCATCCTCCTGGACTGAATCCTCCAGGACCGGATTGAGACCTCGATTTCCTGTCTCAATACCAATACTGGTGTCTCCACGCCTACTACCCCTCTGCATATCACACAATCCAATCAAGCCTGCTGTTGTCATTCACCCGCCATTGCCATTTGGCATCTGAAATCACCTTTATAAAGTTTGTATCACCAGTACCTTGTGTTCCATTTTATAGTATGCATGACCTGGCCTGACAAAGTGACATTTACGTTAGATCCAGCCCTCATAACAAATAAGTATGACACCTCTGGCTTAAACAGACTGTTTTAGAAATTTCTGTATGCAGCTTTGTGTCCCTTTAGGGAGAAAAGTTGCGTAGAAATGCCCAGATAAATAAATAAATATTTTGACCAAGCTCAGATTTCAGAAGAAAATTGGATTGGAAGAACAATACTTTAACTGATGGAGCAAAGTGAGTCAAGGAGGGAGACAGGCAGGGTTTAGCTCCCCTCGCTTTGCTTCCTGTTAAATAGACGACCCCACTTTACACATGAGTGGGTGAACAAATGAATAAGTACATGTGGATTCCCTCCCCTCTTCCTATCACAGCTAATTTGGCCCTTAGTGGAGTGAACAATCCAACCGAAAAAACTCCAATTTCTACAAACCCAATATATGAGTCACTGGGAACCTTTCCAGCCAATCTTTATTTTGTGCAATAAATACACAGTTGTTACTCATTTGTTGCCTGGGATCTAAATGTCTTTTCTCAAAGCGGTGCTTCTGTTGCAGGGAAAACGTATATTCACAGCACGCAAACCATAATGTCTTGTCATTGTGTTGTTGTTGTTTTTACCAACAGCTAGCATATCTATTGCAATTGTGGCTGCCGTGTGGAAGGTGGTTGTACAAGTGTCTTGGGATCCTGCTAGATAATGCCTGTGATGTCTCAAGCAATGAGTGACTCTTCCTTTCCTCATGCCCACACTGTTTTATGATTTTTTTAAAAATGTATTTTTATCTTCGCAGGCTGAATGCTCCCCTGCTGTATCACTCAAGTGTGGGAGCATTTCAGATAGCCTTTTTCTTTAAAAGTGGAAAACACAAGCAAGGATATCAGCTCCATCCTGGAACAATGTCCTACCCTTTCATGCACCTTTTGTTTTTAAAATCAATTTTTTTAAAAAATCTAAGTCTTTGTAGGCTGTGTACGCTGCATTCTAACAACTGAAAACCACATCTTCCCATTAAACAGGAGTATACTCCCACAACTAGAAATGGGGAGAAGAGATCACATTATAGGACTATAGTGCTATTTTAATAGGACTATAGCTAACATACATATAACACTAAAAGAATAGGGTAAGCTTTTAATTGCCTGGAAGGGTCCTACAAAGAAAAAATAAATCAAATATATTGGCAGGGCAACTCCGAACTCTGGTTCCAAATATTTGTACCTTCACTTGCCCTGAAAAGTGCAAAAGCTGAGACTGACTCCAGCTAAACACCGTTTAACTATAAACTATAACAAGGAGACTAGAAATCTGCCTGAGACAAGGAGCAACCGCAAAGCCAGCACTATAGGGATGGACATCCAGAGGTGCTTTCTGGGCTAACAAACCTAAATGTTAGAACAAGATTCCATTAAACAAACAGAGATTGCCTCACCAGACTCATCTTTAACAACAGTACTAACAAAGTGATCAGTGCGCTCTTCACAGAACAGTCTGCTGGTGGTCCCCAGCCCTAGAGACATCCGGCTGTCCTCAACCAGGGCCAGAGCCTCTTTGGCCCTGGCCCTGGCCCTGACCTGGTGGAACTCTCTGCCAAACGACATCAGGGCCCTGCGGGATCTTATGCCATTCCACAAGGCTGTTCCACCAGGCGTTTGGTTGAGGGCAGTACCGGCTTACATCATGGCTGGCACCCTTCCTGGATCCCTGTCTCTTGGAAGGTCTACTCCTCCCCCCCCCCCATGCCCATAAAGCACCCACAGGACAGAAACAGGAGAGAACCACAGATTTCACCACGTGATCTTAATTAATGATTTATATGTTCTGATGATGGTTTTATGGTTTTATTGTTTTTAAATCTGTACATGGCCTAAAGCCCCACATTTGTGGGGATTAGGCAATTCAAAAATTAAATTAAAATTAATTAATTAATTAAAAATGGATGTGATTTATTGTAATTCTGTTCAGTCACTTGCCACCAAATTAAGAATTGGTTTTAAAACACACACACACACTATGAGCTTTTCTAAATGCAGCCACTGGGGCTGCTTTTTCAAGAAGGGGAGGTGCTTTTAACTCTTTTCTGCCCTGTCACTTTCCTTTTTTTAAAAAAGCACTCCTGAACTGCTTGTACTCCCTCTGGGGAAATGTTACAGGTACCCATATTTCTTCCTCAGCAGGGGTACAGTAAAGAGAAATAATGGAGGGCTTCCTTTAAAATCCAGCTTTAAAACATACCACAAAACAATAATAAAGATAAAAGTGTTGTCTTCCCGCTCACAGCTGAATCGTCACATGCAGGCCAGTCTAACAGAGGATCGGCAGAGAAGGAGTTCCACATTGTGTGCACATGTGTGCTAGTAGCTAAGCACTGGACTTCGGCCAAAATCAGCCCTGATATTATTGGGGTATGTTGCCCCTGCTGCTAGCAAAAGCCCCAAAGGACAAGGCCTTCTGTGGCCTTGTGTCTAAACTGTTTTGACTTGTCTGTTATCCCATCCTTTCCCTCCCTTGTCTGCTTCATCTCATGTCTCTGTTTCCCACCCACTCCCACCTCTGTTGTCTGAATTCTGTATTCTCTCCAGCCCTAAACCTAACTCCAACTACCCCCTCCTTTACCATGGTCTTCCCTTCTTTCCTCCCCCCTCTCCCAAAGTTACCCAGGGTCTAAAAGCTTCACATGAAACCGAGTAAAAACTAATCGATGCCAGACGTGCTGGCTCCTTCCCTGCCAGGCAGTCCTGCAACCAATTCCCGCACACCGTCTGCAGAACTGGGAGGGGAGGGGGGAGGAGGCATCTCCCTGCTGCCCAGAGAGAGAGACTGGCAACAGACTGCACTGAAAGAGTTAAACCAGGGGAAAGGAAAGGGTCAATATTTTATTAGATGGGAATATGTCACTGTATTTGGTATCATCTGATGCAAAAGGTGGGGTGGCCTAGAGGCTAGAGCCCATCCTGCCTGCCTTATGGGAGAGACATTTCAAATCCTTGCACTTCTCTCCTCCCATATCCCCAGCAGACTCATCTTGTCTTTCTGGGTACCACTTGCCCAAGAGGAGATGTCACTCAAGCTCAGCTTTCTCGTCAACTGAAGTGTTCAGTATCAAATAATGTAGGCAACAATTTCTAACATACACTTACAGTGAACACGTAGGAGATACCAGATAGATTGCTTCATAGCTCCATGTAACCCAATAGCTAACCTGTCTCCATCTATATATATAAAACAAAGTCCCCTCACCGTAAAATCAACGCCCAGGCCAAACCGCTGGACCTAGAGACACCAAATTCAGAGAGAGCGCTCCTACCGTGGCATAAGTGCTCGCTAAAAAGGAATTTTTAGAAATTCAAACCCTAAGTGGGTCAAAAGGGGGGAAATGTGCTTCCCCCATTGATTCCTATGTGGCTGGCAGGTGGCTGCCTCCCTGCACCCCGCACTCTCTGATTGGTCAGCTGAAGAGCTCAGTGTTCTGAGGTTAAAAAACCCCCAACAGTTATAGGGAACTGCAGACAGCTAATGACAGTTGAGGAAATCAGGAGTGGCCAAGAACCATCTGTGAGGTGAAGCAAAGCTGCTGGCCCGGCCTCTCTGATGGCTTCCAACACACTTCCCCCACCTCCTACACCTAACAGGTGGTTGTCTGTCAGGTGCAGCCCCACCTCCACAGTGGCTTCTAATACTCCTCCCCCCTCCCCCTCCTACACTGGACAGGCAGCTGCCTGTCAGGTGTAGGAGAGGAGGTGGGATGGCTTCCAACACACTTCCTCCACCTCCTATACCTAACAGGCAGTTGTCTGTCAGGTGCAGCCTCACCTCCACTGTGTCTTCTAATACTCCTTCCCCCTCCCCCTCCTACACTGGACAGGCTGCTACCTGTCAGGTGTAGGAAAGGAGGTGGGATGCTTACAGCTGCCCGGGAGGTTTGCTTAGCAGGATTGCCTTAGCACCGCTGCTGGCCCAGCCTCCCCCATGCATTTAAAAACAATCCCCCCCAACACCAGACAGGCCGGTGTCTGTCAGGTGTAGGAGCAGGGCCAGGGTATGAATGTTTATGGGGAGATAGTAAAAGACATTTCTAGGAGCCATTTCGATGCGTGCCTCCCTCATGAACCTGAAGAAATGTCCACCAACTCGCCACTCCCCCACACCAACTCCCCCTCACACCTCTCACCCCCCCGAAGAAATCTCCTGACAAATGTTGAGCCAGATACACCAACGCTACAAGGAGGAGGAAACTTAGGAATGTGGCAAATACATTTGCACATAGTACTCCTGCAGTGCACTGAGCTGCACCGGCCAAGTACCAGCAAGATCACCCTGAGGTGCTCAGAACAACACAGTCTCCATATGAGCAAAACAATCCAGGAACACAAGTAGAGAGGCCATCACTTTCGTGGGAGGTAGCAGGAGTTGACTTAACAGACGACTGCTTCTTAAATGGACAGTTCTATGTGGCCTGCTCCAGAGTGAGCTCATCAAGCAGTCTGGTGATCCTAGCACCTGAGGGCAGAACCACCAATGTGGTCTAGAGAGAAGTCCTTCAGTAGAGAGTACGTATGTCTCACTTCATTTCTTACACTACAATCTTCTCTGTTAGAATTACTACAACAAATGTCACATTTCAAATTTCACATCATCAGTATTATAACTGAATTTATGGAATTTAAATACTGTAGTGAAGCACAGGTAGCAGGCTAGTTAGTCATAAAACAGCAATTAAAAAAAGACATCCACCCATCCATCTCTTCCCCAACCATTTCCCTAAATTAGGTTCACAATAGCGCAGGGCAGGGGGAGGGGAGTATCACTAGGGCATTGGTTTGATCTCTGAAAAATTTATCAGGGCCAGGGGTAAGATGTGAAGAATAGCTGGTGTATCCTGCCTGGAAGATATCCACCAAGCCTGAATTCTGGAAGAAAAATATTAGTCCTGGCCCAGACTGAAGCAGCAGCATCACCACATGGTGCTTGGCCCATTGTCAAAAATCCAGCCTGTTTCTTTTATCAACAAAGTATGGAGCAATGACCATGAGCCAAGCACACACACCACTTTGTGTATTATCTGGAGGGTCATTCCAGGCTTCAGGAAGTCTGGTCTTTCCAAGATGGAATAATATTAGCGGGGGGGGGGGCTGAGACTGATCTTGTCTAAGGCCACCTTTTGAGTTCAAGACAGGTGTGACTTTATGATTTTTAGCTCAGTTTCTTACCAGCATTTTAAAAGCCAGGCAAAATCAATATAAAGCATGTAATCAGCAGCCACTAAAACTATCTAAAAGTACTGGAGAAATTTCAAAGGCCTTCAGGATTAAGAATGTTTTCAAGCAGTGCTACAAAGCCCCTAAGGAAGGAGCCATCTGCAGTGTGGGGTGTTGGGGGGGGGGAGGTTCTACAGGGCAGGAGCAGCCACCAAGAAAGTCCTCATGAGGGTTTTCACTGATGGGGGAAGGGTGTCCTGTAATAAAGCATCTTCTGCAGACCTCAGAGAACGAGTCGATGCATAAAAGTAGAAATGGTCCATCAGGTACTATGGACACAGTCTGTTCAGGGCTTTAAAGGTTATCACCAATACTTTGTACTGGGCCAGGACGCACACTGATAACTGATGCCACTGGCACAAAACCCCTACACCAATCCATTTACATACGTGTGGCATTTCAAGTTTTCCGCAGCCTAATTCCCCTCATCAGGTACAAACCTGAACTTTTCCTCCTCTTTCCCTGTGTTTTTTAAAACCCCAAATTTACCAACTTTTTTTTTAACCTCAGGCAAAAACTTGCTGTTTTCTGGTGGGGAACCTCCCATACCCCCCCCCCATTTTTTTTTAACCAACGAACATCCATTTCTGTTTTTGCCCTCATCAATCATGTGACCTCGCATCTTTTCCGGTATTTTTTTCAACCCACACTTTTATTGCTTTGCATTATTGAGCAAGTATCGCAGTTCAGCCCTTACTCTGGTCCGAAAACCATATAGTGGGTCTTGTTTTTTGGATTGCCAGTGTTCATGCTGCGTACGTTGCATTGTGCATGTTTAGTAATGCAACAGCATTTTGATTTTTTTGGTAGGTCTTGTTAGTAATTTTTTGGATATATACTTTAAAAAAATTATTCCTATTGCGTTACTGTGCCATTCAGCCTTCAAAATCGGATTCTTCAGTTGAGCACATTACCTCAGTGAACAATCACCATGGAGGAAACAGGCAGAGATTCTATTTTTGCTATGATAACATGAAGCCCGTTCACACATCTTTGGTGATTGTGGAGGCACACACATGGGGGGTTTTGTGGTTGTTGTGGTGTGGGTTTTCTGCAGTATGTTTTTGCTAATTGCAGCATTCTTAGATTACACTCCAGTCACCACATTTCATGGACTCACCAATTCATATGCAGGTGGGGAACAACCATTTCCTCACCTCCTTGTTTTATGTGCATGTGTATGGACTGGAAACAGATCAGAGAATCACCACGGGAGAACCATGCACAGTCATTCACTAAGGTGCCTTGAATTTTGAATGGCTTTACAATGCTACTACACATATGTAAACAAAAATATATATTTTATGGGTGGTCACATCACTGTGCACTGCATGCCAGGAAACAAACAAACATGGATGCTGTGGAAATAATGTGCCGGGATGAATCCTCACCAGAACACAGGAAACACCTCAAGAAAAGTAGTACTGTGGGACTACTGGATCCAACTTGCAGCAAACAAAGGTGAGGCAACAGAGGGGTAAGTGAGTACTGTGGAAACAGTCACTGTTGGCATATTGTATTATATGTATGCAAGATGACAGCCAATGATGCACACATGTCAGATTAAACTGATCTGGGTGACAGGTAAGACTGTCATGTGACAGGGTCACCAGATGCAAGTTGCACTAGGTTGCATCAGCTAATTAACTATGTCACCATGAGTTGGCAAAATGACTCTGATTGGTGCAAGTACTGTATATATGTAATGTAGTCCAGAGGCAAGTGTTCCACACCAGTGGAAGAGTGTATTGCGAAGCACCTTGTCGGTCAGTTCTATGAACCTGGGATACCGCATGGTGGAAAGGACTGTGTAAATAACTGTAAATAAAAGCCACTGTATATAGCTCAGATACAGCATCCTGATATCATTATTATTCAGACGTTCTGCGCATGCCGTCAGTCACTGTCTGGTTCAGGGATTTAAAGGTTAACACCAACACTTTGTATTGAGCCAAGATGCCCACCAACAACTAATGCCACTGGCACAAGGTAGGAGTAATGTACTCGCATTATATGGCAGCCCTATACTGAGTGCTTTAGAGTAGTCCACCACATATGTTATTAAGGTATGTGTGACTCTGGCCTCAGGTCCTCCTTATCCAGAAAAAGCCCCCCACAGCTGACATATAAAGTATGCATTCCTGATTACCTTTGTCACCTGGGCATTCAGGATCTAGGAGCACACTCAAACTGTAAACTTATTTTTTCAGGGGCAGTACAATCTCTCCACTGCAGGTTAAACTGCTATTTATGGGTCAGCTTTGCCCCAATACACAGCACCTCTATTTTGCTGGGATTTAATTGCTTTACTGTCATTCAGTCCTTCACCGCCTCCACATACTAGTCAAGTCCATCCACAGCTTCCCAAGGAAAGACAGAATTGGCTATCATCCACTTGCTGGGGACAACTCTCTTCAAGTCCCTGAATGATCTCTCCCAGCAGTTCCATGCAGCTATTAAACAGGATGGGAGACAAGATGGATCCTTTCAGGACTCCATAAGCCAAGGGACGGAACAGAATGCCTCTCAACACTACCTTCTGACTCCCCCCCCCTAAAAAAGAACCCAGAATAAGTAAAATGCAATACCAGTCAGACCCATCTTCACCAGGCAGTAAATGTAGATATGGTCAATACAGTAGTACTGAAAGCATACTCCAGAAACAGTGGATGGTGCACCAGCTGGAGCTCCACTTCTAGATGTTATTCTGAGAAACTCAGAACAACTGAGTCTAGTGTGGCAACCACATGTGAAAATGATCTCCCCCAGGTGTATAGGTTGGCTCTGTACACATGATTCTTTTGAACTGGGTAGGGCTTTTGGGATGTTTCCAAAGCGGAGTGCCCTGTGCGCAAGCCCCAGAACTGAGCTGTAGTTGTCATCCTAAGAATGGCCCTCAAAACGAGATGTGGCAGGCAGTTCTGGGATGCTTTCTGCAGACTTTTCAAAAAGCAGACACAGAAGGCTAAAATAGGAATTAAAGGACTGAAGCTGGGGGGACGGGGAGGTTTTGTTCCATGTGGAGTCATATCCCCATGTGGGTTCATATCCTGACATCAGTTCACATCCCACTGCTTACACCATCCAGGAAGGTTTTTAAGGAGATGCTGGAGGGTAAATGGGGATTAGCTAAAATATATTGTACATAAGGTTGCCAAATCTGTTTGCTTTTGCGGCGGGGGGTTCCTGGACGGCGTCCCCGGTGCGCACGCAAAGCGCGCGTGCGCCACATGCACGTCACCCGGATGTGACGTGATGACGCCGGGCACGCTGGGGGCGGGGCCACAGCCATTTGAGGGCTCAAATGGCTGTGGCCCTGCCCCCAGCGTGCCCAGCGTCATCACGTCACATCCGGGTGACATGCACGCCGGGGTGGGGTTTCCCTCGGGGCCCGATTCCGCGGCGGCGGAAATCAGGCCTCCAAAGCGGGGGGGGGGGGAAATCCGCCCCCGGGGGGAATTGGCAGCCCTAATTGTACAGCAGTTGCTAAGCCTTGTTCTAGAAATAACCAAATTCATTTGATCTTAGGGAAAGTTTTCAACCTACCCATTCCTAACACATTTAAACATAAGGACTTGCAAGGAAATAGTTAAACGGCCCTCCCACTGCCTCAATTTCAGCTTTCCATGGCTGTTTTTTAAATTAAAAAATTAGTGTGGAGGAAGAGTCTCAGAGCTGCTGGCTGCATGTGCTTGGCTGTTAGTTCTTTACTAAAGAGGATCTCACTTTCCCCTAGTAATTCTTGTGCCCTCACAAGAACCATTCTCCAGGTTAGCCCGCCAATCTACACAGCAGACTGGGGCAGCTCCTTGGAAGGTGATCTGCTTAGAAGAAAACATCCCAGCCAGACATCCAAACTGAAGCTGACTGGAGCTCTTCAGCGTCAGCATAAAGGGGTGCCACAGACAGCTGTTTATTCCTCATGATGCCTCCAGTCCATCACTTACTCCTGTGCTGGATACAGAGTGCACAAAAGGTATCACAGGAAGGAGCCAGGACAAGGGGCAATGGAGAGGACCCGGACACAGACAGATAAAGGCCTGCAGAGCCGGGTGATGGTCTGAGCAACTGCTTGTCTTCATGTCCTGGGGATTCTGTGACTGTATTTAGGGATACAATGCACACGTGCACATTTTAATATTGTGCATGGAGCACTCAGCAAGGGTTCAGTTCCATTTTTAAAAAATCAACATTAAAGGAATGTATCAAAAACTATTAACATGTGGGGAGATTGATTGCCTTTCAGTCTTTCTAGTTTAATATTGAAAAACAACCCTCAAGTGGGAAATAAATAGACTCTTAACCCACCTTTTCCAATTTCCCACTGGAAACATGGGGATTTCTCAATAAGAAACCCACGGAGAAGGTGTTCCTCACAAGAAACTGATAAGGAAAAATGCTTTCCCACCCATCCCCAACAATTAGGTCTCTTTGTTTCCCTAAATGTCTCAGCAGCACCCTCATGTGTTCAACCATGGAAACTGGGGGGTCACCTCTTCATCAGATGCCACAGCAGCTCTTTATGGTTCGGATCTCCCTTTCCTCCAAAGACACTAGTAGAGAAGGGCAGGGAAATCCATCTGAATACACACACCTTCATAACCTCTGAATGGCTTCACTTGAGTCTAAGACAAGGATCTTGCAGACCTTCTGCCCAAACCAAATATCTATAGGGACAGGCCTTTCTGTGGTTTCAGTGTCTCAAAGTGGTGTGTTACCTTGGGAGAGGCTCTGGGAATAGAAAGGAACCAGGGGTGTTGCAAGATCATGAGAGAGAAAGACTGATCCAGCTCAGCTGCTTCTGAATATGTAATAGGCCACAAAATATGAATAGTATTACTTATTTATTTATTTATTTTATTTCATTTATACCCCGCCCTCCCCGCGCGCGGGCTCAGGGCGGCTTACATAGGCACAACCATGCAATAAAATACAACAGGATTAAAACAATTAAGGCACCCAAGGTGCGATAAAACTACACAGATTAACCACTTAAAACCAAAATTCATATTTTACAGGATACATCGGCGATTAAAATACTCACTCATTATTGTATATCACAGTGAGATCAGAAGAAAGGGGGGAATGCCATGGGCCAAAATGTTCTGGGTGGCTAATCAGCCCACCCCGGTGGAACTGCTCTGCAGTGCACGATGGTGGTAATAGTGGTGGCGGCGGCTCCTACTCAAAAACCTGGTGGAAGAGCTCTGTCTTGCAGACCCTGCGGAACTGTAAAAGGTCCCGCAGGGCCCTGATCTCCTCCAGGAGCTTATTCCACCAGGTAGGAGCCGCCACCGAAAAGGACCTGGCCCTTGTGGCAGCAAGCCTGGCCTCTTTAGGGCCCGGGGTCACTAGGCAGTGTTGTGACCCCAACCGAAATGCTCTTTGGGGCCTGTATGGGGAAAGGCGGTCCCTCAGGTATGCCGGACCCTGGCCATGTAGGGCTTTAAAGGTAAGCACCAGCACTTTTAAGCGAATCCGGAACGCTATAGGCAGCCAGTGCAGCGCTTTCAGCACAGCCTCCGAATTTGCGACAAAGGCAGCCCCATGTAGAGAGTGTTACAGTAGTCTAGCCTCGAGGTAACTGTCGCATGGATCACTGTGGCCAGATCGTCACGGCTAAGGAAGGGGACCAACTGCTGCACCAGCCGTAGATGATAGAAGGCTGCTTTGGCAGTGGCTGCCACCTGGGCCTCCATCATTAAGGTGGGGTCCAGGAGCACTCCCAAACTCCTAACCTCTGAAGCTGGCACCAAAGGTGCCCCATCGAAGGCCAGGAGTGGGAGCCCCAATCCCATGTCACCCCGACCCAGGCACAGGACCTCCATCTTCGCCGGGTTCAGCTTCAGCTGACTCAGCCTGAGCCACCCAGCCACGGCCTGTAAAGCCCGGTAGAGATCTTCTGGATCGGAGTCTGACTGGCTGCCCAACATCAGATAGAGCTGGGTGTCATCGGCATATTGATGACACCCAAGCCCATACCTCCGGACAATCTGGGCAAGGGGGCGCGTATATATGTTAAATAGCATCAGGGAGAGCACTGCCCCCTGAGGCACTCCACATTCAAGCAGGTGCCTCTGGGACTGCTGCTCCCCTAGCCCAACCCTCCGTCCCCGACCTTGGAGAAAAGAGACAAGCCATTGAAGGGCGAGCCCCTGGATCCCCATGTCGGCAAGGCGGTGGGCCAGCAGCGGGTGGTCGACCGTATCAAATGCGGCCGACAGATCTAACAACAGCACCGCCACACCGCCTCGGAGGCCGTCAGTAAGGGCAACCAGCACAGTCTCCGTCCCATGCCCCGGGCAAAAGCCAGACTGGAATGGATCAAGGATGGAAGCGTCATCTAGAAAGCCCTGTAACTGCATCGCCACCGCCCTCTCAATCAGTTTGCCCAAACAGAGCAAATTGGACACTGGCCGATAGCTGGCCAATTCAGTCGGGTCCAGGGCAGTGTTCCCTCTAAGCTGAGTTAGTGTGAGCTAGCTCACAGTTTTTTAGCCTCCAGCTCACACATTTTTGTCTTAGCTCAGGAAGGATGGTTCCAGAGCAAACTAATTTATGCAGTAGCCAGCTTGCTCGCTCACAACTTTAATGCCAGTAGCTCACAAAGTAGAGTTTTTGCTCACAAGACTCCAGAGCTTAGAGGGAGCATTGGTCCAGGGTTGGCTTTTTCAGGAGAGGGCGGACCATCGCTTCCTTGAGTGCCTCGGGGAATCACCCCTCTGAAAGGGACTTGTTGATAATCTCCCTCAAGGTACCTCAAAACCCCTCGTGGCCCGCTTTAATGAGCCAGGAGGGGCACGGATCAAGGCTGCAAGTAGTTGGGCGCACAGACACAAGCAATCTATCCTCCAGGCTGAGCCGGTCAAAACCCTCAAAACAGAGTTCACCTTCCAAAGTGGCCATTTGTCAGAGCCCCAGTCAAATCACTCTTCGTACACACTTTCTTGGTTGGAAGTTTTATTAGAAGATATGAGATGTTTACGGAATGATCTCTTTGTCAGGACTGAGGGGTTAAGGCGGGAAAGGTGCATATAGTCATAATCACACATTCCATTCGTACACGTCAGCAATCCTACACAGACTGCTGTAGGATGAAGGGAGATATAGGGTCCATCTCTAGCTAATCAAAGTAGTTTCTCCCAAGGACACCTTCCTGTGTGAAAGACGTCTCTTGAGGGCTTCATAGAAGAGTTACACCAGCAAGCAAGTCTACTCCTACACGCATACCCTCGCTCCCCCCCCCCCTTAGGAATATAGTGGCAGGCAAGGGTGGATGATAAGAACATCAGTGCTAAAATAACACTCTGGAGGTAGAACAGGGGGAAAAGGTTAAGGCAACAAAAATGCAGAGCAATGAATATCAGGATGTCAAGGCACTAAAACAACAGGTACATATGGTCAGCCAACCTGAGCCTTACACCCTTTTCTCCAGGTGAACTGATATCTATTGCTTGGAGATCAACTGTAGTCCCAGGAGATCTCAAGCTACCACCTGGAAGTTGGCAAATGTATCTGAGGGCAAAGCTGAGATTGTCATGTTTGGAGAAACAGCTTCTCTAAACCTTCTGAGAAGGAGATGGGCCTGTTCTACTCATACAACAGGAAAAGATGGTAAAATGGAAAGTACTATTAGAAGCTGCGAGTATCAGGTACTGTTTTTTAATGTTCTTGTAAGTAAAGAATCAGCACACAGAGACAGGTGCTAGCATAGCCAACTCTTTTCCAGGCTAGTTTTCAACTTGCAGGAAAATGTATAAGAACATCTAAAAATTCTTCTACCTGCAGTCTGAAGTGAACTAAACTGCCTATTATAACACTTCAGAACTCTCCCGTCTGATTTACACCTCATTCCACTGTCTGTGTAGACCAAGTCTTTGGCAACTGAATAAATTCCTCTGATCTGCAAAAAGCCCTAGGAATTTTCTCTTAAACTACTATTGCTACTTATTGGCTTTGCCCTCAGTATTATTTTCCTAAGTGGAATCAGAATAGCAACTGAGGGGTGAGGGAGAGTTTTGGTTCCTTTTGGACCAAGTGCATCAGTTTGCATAGATTATAGCTTTTTCCATTCATATTCCACCTTTCTTCCAGAGGCTTCCCCGGGAGCCCTCCCAGCCAGGCACTGACCAACCCCCACCCCATCCAGCATCAGCAAGGCTGCTACATTGTGTGCCTTTCAACCATATCCATCACCATTCCACAGCAACCTGGACAAAGCACTCAGTCCTATTGCTATGAAACAACATAGTTGGAAAGGGGATGAACTCAGCCAATCTCTAGTCTGCTTCGGGTTCTATTCCAAGTGCTTGTATGGACCAGGTTCCAGGTGGAATTTGTGGCGCCACCCCTCTGTGAGGTCCAGAATGCACCTTCCCTGAAGCCTAGGAGTGCTTCTCTATGCATTGCCCATGAGCCTGAGGCCCCTCATCAACTGTAGTCTGAAGAGGACTTTCCTGCAAAATTATTATTCTTACTGAACCACCTCCTGCTTAAGGAAACACCATTGAGGCATTTGCATTATTTAGAACTCCTTAATTATTGTTAGTTTTCTTTTGAGGCAGGCACAGAGGCTATCTGATAGGCCCATGCCACTAGTTCTGTCACTTGGATTTCTATGCGTTGTCATTCCCAGATGTAGATGCTGCCCTCCCCACTCCACATTAGCTCTCTCAATTAGCAGTATTGCAGGCTCCTCATTAACATTTTCCCCTCCCTCATGGATGTTTCTGAAATGGCTACAAATTGATGTAATTTCAGGCGATTAGTGACGCCAACAACAATCTGATTGTGTTGCAGGAGGAGAGATCAAGGCTGCAGCTAATTATACCACACTCTGGGGCAGCCACCAAGGTGTGGGGAAAGGCATGTGTGTTTGTGCGCTTCTGAGAAAAGACAAGAATGAAGACTGAAAAACTGGGCTATGGGCTTCATTAGTCCCCCCCTCCAATTTCACAGGCCCTTCTGCTATATTTAAGTTCAGTTCAACATGACAATTAAGCCAATTATTTCCAAATTATTACAGAGTCTTCCTTATACTTCCAGGAACCACGAAACAAGAAGTGCTACTTTTCAGGAGTATTTCCTTGTCACGTTGCTGGCATGTCCTGCCACTAGCAAATTAAGAGGGTGTTAGTGCCTCCAAAATTATTGTGAACCTGCTAATCACTATGGCAAGAAACTGTCTTAAATATACATATTAAACTACCATGGGGTAGTTGCCCGCAACTGGGAGTGGGGAGACCTTTCTCTGTTTGGTGTTGTGGTTTAGAGCGGTGGACTCTAATCTGGAGAACTGGGTTTTGATTCCCCAACTTCTCCACATGCAGACAGCTGGATGACCTTGGGTCAGTCACAGTTCTTAGAGCTGTTCTCTCAAGAGCAGTTCTCTCAGAGCTCTCTCAGCCGCACCTACTCACAGGGTGTCTGTTATGGGGAGAGGAAGGGAAGGAGGTTGTAAACTGCTCTGAGACTCCGAGTGACGGGAGGGCTATAAATCTAATCTCTTCTTCTTCTGTTCTGAGTACTCCAGTCTATCTTATTTTGATTATTCTTCCCACAGACTTTTTGCTGTACTTCTTATTTACCTAATGGAATGAGAGGTTTTCTGTGGCCTCTTGAAATAGAGTTGGAAGAAATCACTTTTTTATTTTTGCATCTGCAATAACTTGCTTCTCCAGGAGTAATGCTGAATCTAGTATAACTCTTAGGCTCTTGACCGAGTCACAAGGGATAGATGAACTCCCTCGAAAGTAGGAAGTACAATGTCCTTCAAGACCTCAGTCTTCCCAATCAGCATTACCTCTGCCTTGTCAGGATCTAGTTTCAATTTGTTCAATCTCAGCCATTTAACAACTGCAGACAGGCTGCGGCTCAAGACCCCTGCCACACCACCAGAAGATCTGGCTAAAGAGAGGTAGATCTGGGTGTCATCAGCAATCCAATACTACAATCCAAAACTACTAATGATTTATTCTAATGGCTTTATATAGAGACTAGGAATAAGGCCCGTTGTGGAAATAAATACGAGATCTAGAAAGTGACTCTGAGAGAGTGCTCCGGCTTTGGGCACACAGTGTGAATTTGCTGTGGCAACCTCAGCAGGGTATAATGACCTGCTCCAGAGGAACTGATTTCTGCTACCTGAAGAGCAGTTGTAATTTTGAGTGATCTCCAGCCCTCACCTGGAGATTGGCAACAATTGTTACCCAGGATAAAATGGCTGGTTTGGAGGGTGGAGTCCATGGCAGTCTACCTGTCTGAGGTCCAACCCGTCCTCAAACCCCACCCTCTCCAGGCTCCACCCCTCAAATCTCCAGGAATTTGCCAACCTGGAGTTGGCAACCCCATCTCCTTCCCAGCTAACCATCAACCTACCATTATCTGCCCCTCTGACTTCAGCTGACTTCTGTCCTCCCTCCTGCAGAGCAATTGTAATTCTGAGTGGTCTCCAGCCCTCACCTGGCAATTGGCAACAATGGTTCCCCATGAGGCTTTTTCGGTGGCGGCTCCTACCTGGTGGAATGTGCTCCCAGGGGAGATCCGGGCCCTGCGGGAGCTTATGCAGTTCCGCAGGGCCTGTAAGATGGAGCTCTTCCACCAGGCTTTTGAGTAGGAGCCGCCCCCCCCACTACACTACCACTGTTGTGGGTTGGATGAAGCTCTGAGGAAACATCCGAATATGGAAGAAACCCTAAGCCGTCAACTTGGAACTCGGACATACAATTCGTCATCTTTGGACGATGTTATCACTGAGCACTTTGTTTGTATAGGATTTTAAGATGTACTATGTTTTTAAATTTATTATGTATAGTATGTTTTTATTATGGCAAGGCTCTGCCTTGCCTCTGTAAGCCGCCCTGAGCCTATGGGGAGGGCAGGGTATAAATGTGAAAAAATAAAAAATAAATAAATAAAATAAATGAGGGACTGGCTGGTTTGGAGGGTGGAGTCTATGGCATTGTACCTGTCTGAAATCCCGCCCCTCCTCAAACCTCACCATCTCCAGGCTCCACCCCTCAAATCTCCAGGAATTTGCCAACCTGGAGTTGGCAACCCCATCTCCTTCCCAGCTAACCATCAACCTACCATTATCTGCCCCTCTGACTTCAGCTGACTTCTGTCCTCCCTCCTGCAGAGCAATTGTAATTCTGAGTGGTCTCCAGCCCTCACCTGGCAATTGGCAACAATGGTTCCCCATGAGGCTTTTTCGGTGGCGGCTCCTACCTGGTGGAATGTGCTCCCAGGGGAGATCCGGGCCCTGCGGGAGCTTATGCAGTTCCGCAGGGCCTGTAAGATGGAGCTCTTCCACCAGGCTTTTGAGTAGGAGCCGCCCCCCCCACTACACTACCACTGTTGTGGGTTGGATGAAGCTCTGAGGAAACATCCGAATATGGAAGAAACCCTAAGCCGTCAACTTGGAACTCGGACATACAATTCGTCATCTTTGGACGATGTTATCACTGAGCACTTTGTTTGTATAGGATTTTAAGATGTACTATGTTTTTAAATTTATTATGTATAGTATGTTTTTATTATGGCAAGGCTCTGCCTTGCCTCTGTAAGCCGCCCTGAGCCTATGGGGAGGGCAGGGTATAAATGTGAAAAAATAAAAAATAAATAAATAAAATAAATGAGGGACTGGCTGGTTTGGAGGGTGGAGTCTATGGCATTGTACCTGTCTGAAATCCCGCCCCTCCTCAAACCTCACCATCTCCAGGCTCCACCCCTCAAATCTCCAGGAATTTGCCAACCTGGAGTTGGCAACCCCATCTCCTTCCCAGCTAACCATCAACCTACCATTATCTGCCCCTCTGACTTCAGCTGACTTCTGTCCTCCCTCCTGCAGAGCAATTGTAATTCTGAGTGGTCTCCAGCCCTCACCTGGCAATTGGCAACAATGGTTCCCCATGAGGCTTTTTCGGTGGCGGCTCCTACCTGGTGGAATGTGCTCCCAGGGGAGATCCGGGCCCTGCGGGAGCTTATGCAGTTCCGCAGGGCCTGTAAGATGGAGCTCTTCCACCAGGCTTTTGAGTAGGAGCCGCCCCCCCCACTACACTACCACTGTTGTGGGTTGGATGAAGCTCTGAGGAAACATCCGAATATGGAAGAAACCCTAAGCCGTCAACTTGGAACTCGGACATACATGTGGTGTGATCTGTCTTTTTTGTGGTGTGGCATGATTGTGTTATTGGGTGTGTTTCTTTTGAAGGGGAAGTGATGTGTTGTGAGTGAGGACATATTTTATCTCAGCATACACCAGGTCCCATATGCAACTGATAGTTCCAACTGTCTTGCGGGGGGGGGAGTTTGAGGTGCGGAATGGAGTAAAGTTCAGTCAGCTTCCACATGCAAATGACCTTGAAATCCTGGCCCAATCAGAGAAGAATGGCCTAGGCTGCAGTGGGTGGGAGAGAACTCAAGCAATGCAGCTAGTGGATAGGGACGGCTTCTGAATCACATATCAGGGAGCCAAACTGATTTTGCCGGGCATAGAACTTTGCCACCTCAACTGGCCTTTATATTTATAGAGAGATTGAATAATGTGGGAGATAAGACTGCACCCAGTGGGACCAGGACCAATCCCAACTTGATGATAACTGGTCTCCAACATCAACCCTTTGAAGTCTGGTCCTCAGGCCCACTGTGCTGACATTCTGCAGGATTCTGGTTTGTGCTTTCAAGAAGCATGTTTAAATGCTCCATTGTTACAGCATGTGCTGGGCTGGGAATATTTTATATGGCTGCACTGAGCATGTGGGAGTATGTATAGATGCCTGGGAGCTTCCTCACATGTTATTCTCTTGTTTGTGGTTAGATATTAATTGGTGTCTGCCATCTGCTATCTAACCACTTACCTGCAGACATTACAGGCCTGTGGTTTCTGCCTTGAAAAACTGTAGCCACAAGGAATTTGATTGGACTGTAAGGAATCTGTACCATATGTCTTATCATATACTATCTCTTGTATAAAAATGCTTTTTAAAAATAGATTTCTAATGTGCTCTTATTATATTTTATTGTTAATTTTTAAATGTTAAGCTCCTTAGGCACTGATTGGCGTAGGTGGGGGCTATACAAATAACGTAACAATTATGATAATTACTACTGCAAATACTAAAGAGGAATCTCACGGTTTCTCTGGAGATAAGCATGATTATTTCTACCAGCAATATAATAGGAATACCCCATGGGTGGATGCTAATATCTGTGCGTGAGAAACAGTACAAGACTACAGATTTGTATGCTAGAATCTGAGCATGCATGTATTGAAATGTGTGCACACAAAGCTAAAAATATCTGTTGGGGTACACAGAGGAAAGGGTACTTCAGTGTATTCCCTATATTACATTTTCCCATGTACCTGCAAATATACACTTGGGGTATTTGCAAAAGGGCCATACATGTGTGACCATCATGGGTTTAATCTAAACTAAATAAACAACCCTGTGAGTCCTTCCACTGCCCTGGCCCTTAGCAAAGCCCCAGTCTGAAATTTTGTCTCCTCAAATTTAGCAACTCTGATAAGGACTTCTTCTGCTCTCTGCTGGCAAGACCATGATACTGAGTTTGCTGCCACTCCAATCAGACAGAGGCTGAGAGACAGAGAAGTAACATACAGTGGGTGATTCTGCATTGGCTTTTCCCTCCATTGTTTTACAAAACCCACGTTGGAACAGAAATTCCCCTCTGCATTGCATGCTGCTTTCACTAACTTTGACCATCAGATTTTATGGTACCCTCTACATTGCATGCCGCTTTTGCTTTCTTTGATCATCAGGTTTTATGGTACCTTCTGCATAGATTTATGGCTGTTCAGGGGTGACTTTGCAGTCAGTACAGCATTGCCCCAACTCAGGTATTTGAATGTGGTTTTGAGCTGCACCTTTTCCTCAGTGTTGAGAAAATGTGGAGTGAACGCTAGCTGCTTGGCATCCAAGAGGCAACAAATGTAATGTAATCTGTCAGGGAGCCAACCACTGATGGAAGGTGAGTGGAATTAATTTGTAAGAATTTGTAAGAATTCCTAATCTAAGTTTTTTTCATTCTCACAGACATGCAGAGTGGTAATAGAAAGATAAGGATGGATCCAAGGACCACATTAAAGCATGGATAGTGCTTGATACTCTGTCCCCACATTGTAGTTGATGATTATGCCAGGATCAGCCTTGTCCTCTCTCTCAATTTTGGATTTTCTGAGGATACAGCATTATGAAGTTACACCTAGGTAATACAAGGCCATGTATTTTTTATTTATTTATGTTATTTATAGTTCACATTTCTCACTGGGACTCTGAGGCAGATTCCACGGAGTAAGTTAATACAATCAACAGGATGGGACATCCAATAAACAATGCCATAGGACTTGTATTGTAGAAATCAGGAACCAACCAGAAATCTGAAAACAGAACTGAAGCAAAGTGTGAAGAAATGCATTTGGAGGTTTGAGATGAGTAAAACCTTCTCTCTGAATGGTAAGAGGTTTTCCCCCCGCCCCCCGGGTAGAGAACAGGCAGGAAAGGAGGAAGTCAGTTCAATTGCTTTCTAGACTTACCTTGGCTAGGGTTGCCAGGTGCACTTACCCTGCTGGTGGGGGGTGGGAGGGAGCCTTCCAGGAGTGGGGAGGGCGGAGTGACATTGGTGTGATGACATCACTTCCCAGTGACATCATCACACCGGGGATGTCATGCGGCGATGCTCTAGCATGTTGGCCAAAACTCTACGGTTACCTCTCCAGGTTACCATATATTTTTTTACCAAAATCTAGAGCATCACCATGTGATGCCCTGGTGTGATTATGTCATTTCCGCATAATGTCATCGCGCTGATGATGTCATGTGCAATGGGACTGTTTGGGGTGAGGCTTCCCCCACCAGTGTCATGGGTGCTGAGGAAGGGCCATTGCCAGTTCCAGCAGAATCCACAGCTGGCCCCTCTGAAGCTTCAGAGATCGGCAATTTGCCATCACTGCCCGCACTGGCACCTGGCTCAGAAACAGCTGACAAGGAGCAGCCACAGATGGAAAGCCCTCCTGACTCACCCCCAAGAGTTGATCGCTTATGAGACCGACTCCGGCAGGACTTAGCAACGAGGCGATGTGTAGCTCGTTTGCGTAGCAGACGGTCCATTAGTCCTGAGTTTTGACAGACGCTTGGCTGTTGGTGCCGCTGCACTAATTGGAAACAGCAGTAGAGGGCTATTTAGCTTCAGACTCTAAGCTGGCTCCTTTGTGGAAGCAAACTTGTCGAACTCCGCAACGCCTTGCATTTACTCCACCTCCTGGTTCCAGACCTCGTTCCTGCTCCTCTCCTCTGGCTTCTGACTCTGGCTTGAACGACCTTGCTCCTGGTTTGTGATTTGGACTTTCGCTCTCGCTTCCTGCTATCCTCCTCTGGCTTCTGACTCTGGCTTGAACAACCCCGCTCCTGGTTTGTGAGTTGGACTTTCGCTCTCAGTTCCTGCTCCACTCCTTTTGGCTCAAGACCCCGGACAGAACTTGGACTTACTTCTGCCTGCACCCCAGACCTTGACAACCACCCAGCTGGCCAGTGGCAGATTTGAGCCCCCAAAATCTGGGGAAACCCCATCCGGACCAGGGGTTTGGCAACCCTAGCCTCAGCCCAAATTCATACAAATGCTAATAGGAGGGTCATCCATCCAAATGCTAGAGACAATAGGAGGGCCCAGTCTCCCCTCCAAGCAGGGAACAGGGATTTGGAGGAATTAAATGCTAGAGAGACTTCAGGAAGGAAGAAACCAGAGATCTCCAGGAAAAGCCTCTTTGACTCAGCCTGACCTGATTAGTGGGTGGGGAAAAGAGAGGTGATAAAACTCAGGAGAGCAAGGAGGAAGCTCTCTTTTGTGCTGGGTCCATCAGGGCAGATAGAAGTCTTAATCGAGGTCTGAAGGAGACAGCTGTTGACCATGTGCTCCCCTGGAGAGCTGGGGAAAAGCTTCAAGGTAATAGAAACAATAGAGATCTGTAACTTCCTAAGCTTTAGGAGCCTGTCCTATTTTAACATCTGATAGGGTGTGTATAGAGAGAGGGACAGAGGATTTGCATTTTACCCATTTCTTTTGGAATCCCTTGCTCAATCTGGTGCTGTGCTATGCTTGTGAATGTCTTGCCGTTTCGAAGGAAGATCTTCTTCTGAAGAAAGATGTAGGACAAAAACTGTCTCTCAGTAATTCATATCCTCTGGTGACGTCTCACAATTATCAAAGAAGATTTTCAATGTTCATAACAGCTGTAATGTGTAGTAGAACATGCCATGGGCTAAGATGATTGTAATCCATGAGGAATGGTTCAAACCAGTTTAACACATATCTCTTGATAATTACTTCTGGCTCCAAGTCCCTCAACAAGATGGCATGGTCCATTGTATCAAAGGCTGTAGATAAATCCATCAGGAGCAACAAAGAAGCATGGCCTTTGTCTACACTCATACAGCTAAAGTTAGCAGGGCCATTGCTGTCCCATAGGCCTGGACTGAAGCCACACTGAAAAGGGTAGGGTCCACAGCAGATGAATTATCCAAGAAGACCTGGAATTTGTCTGCTACTGCTCCCTCAATCACTTTGCCCAGAAAGGGCAGATTAGGGACTGGGCGATAAGTGACCACATCGTTTTCCCATAAGGATGAGGTTTTGCAGTTGTGGACAGATAATTACCTCTTTGAGTGGCTGTGGGAAGGTGCCCTGAGTTAGTGATTGATTTATAATAGCTACTAAGGCTCATTGATGGATCCTTATATGATTTTATATAGTCCTTATATGATTTTAGTGACCAGGATGGGCAAGGATCGAGGGCACAACTAGTGGCCTTCACATATCCCAGGATCTTGTCAACATCCAAATTGGGTCAAAATAGTCCATAAGTAGACGAATGCAGGATGCTTAGTGCATCAAATTCAGAGAGCTGGGAGATTAGGGGTTAATGCCTCACTGTAAAGCACAGTTTGATTGACAGGCTGCTGCCTGCATGCACCCCCTTATCTCTGATTGGTCAGCACCAGCTGAGGAAAGTTTTTTTTAAAGTCTTGTCAGAGTCAGTCGGTCATAATTTGGACTTTGGGCTTGAGGAGGCTGAAGTTGGTTCCTTATTCGCACTTCCTTATTCATTCCTTATTCGTTACTTATTCGTATTCGTGTAGTCATTCAGAAACACTAGGGAGAGTGAGTTGGAAAGCTCTGAACCCCAAACTAAAGTCTGGACCACCACATATCATATACCCCCACATTCACAGGACTCTCCCCTTCGAGGGGACATATGCGGTGTGCTGGTCCAAAGCGCGGTTCTGGTGCCAGCTGCTCCAAAGTGCACTGTCCCCAGGACAATCACACAAGCAGGCACTGGGGCCAGGCTGCACCCCAAAACAATATTTGGACCACCCCAAATGACACATCCCCACGCTCTGGGGACTGTGTCCTGCAACGTGACATGCAGAGATGCCCGGTCCAAACACC
>NW_015170320.1:5674-5777 GCF_001447785.1 Gekko japonicus | reverse complement strand
CCCACATTCACAGGACTCTCCCCTTCAAGGGGACATATGCGGTGTGCTGGTCCAACATGCGGTTCTGGTGCCAGCTGCTCCAAAGTGCACTGTCCCCAAGACA
>NW_015170320.1:1408-1548 GCF_001447785.1 Gekko japonicus | reverse complement strand
TCATTCCTTATATATTTTGCTCCTTCCAAAAAATCAAACTGAAAGTTGAAAACGTTGGTTCCAAAAATCCCTATCCTCTTTATCTTATTCCCCTTCCTTACCCATTTACCAAACCACCGTACAACTTCCTCTAGTTCATA
>NW_015170320.1:0-1276 GCF_001447785.1 Gekko japonicus | reverse complement strand
AGATCATGCATTTCAAGCAACAGCTGTAACTGATGTACCAGCCAAAGCTGATAATAAAGTTCTTCGTGCCTAGGCTTGCCAAACCCCCGCTGGGCCCGGGGAAAACCCCGCTTTAAATACCCCCCTCCCCGCTTTCTAAAAATTTTGGCCCGGGGGAAAAAAATGGCGGCCGGAAAAACAACGCTCTAGGATTTAGGTCCTCCCAAGTCTCTATGGCTTTAAAAACCATCGAGACAAGGGCTGGAGCGTCAGTTTCCAGTTCCCTGGTGGGCTGCTGTGGTACTTTCATTTTTGTCCTCGTGGCTTGGCCGGCCGGTGGCAGTCTCTGAGCCTGCCTGTGCCTGCCCTGGCCTTTACGCTGCAGCAGTTCCTGAGCCCCACACTGTGAGAATGTAAGTATTGGGGATGGGGGGCCCCTAAGGTTTTTAATTTGGGCGGGGGGCAGCCAGCCATCAGGTCAGAAAGAATTTTTACTCCGGAGACGTTCCTCGGCGCTCGGCGTCCCCCCCCCCTTTGCCGGCAAGAGACCCTCAGGGCAGCAGCCAGCCTGAGCCAGGCAGCAGGTCACAAAGTAAAATTTTTACTTCCCTGGAGACGCTCGTCTGCGCTCGCCCCCCCCCTGCCGGCAAGAGACCCTCAGGGGCCGGGCAGCAGCCAGCCTGAGCCAGGTCACACTCACAAAGTAGAATTTTTACTCCTCTGGAGTAGGAGACGCTCGTCGGCGCTCGGCGCCCCCCCCCCCCGCAAGAGACCCGGCCTCAGGGCAGCAGCCAGCTTGAGCCAGCAGGTCACAAAGTAGAATTTTTACTCCGGAGAGGAGACGCTCCTCGGTGCCCCCCCCCCCGCGGCAAGACCCTCATAGCAGCCAGCAGTTCACAAAGTAGGATTTTTGCTCAGTACAGAGACACCACAGCGCCCTTGCCTTTCCTTGCCTCTGCTCGCCTGTGCGTCCCATTGCTTGCCCCAGCCATTTATTGCTTTACTATATCTTCGTCCTCTCTCTATGTCCTAAGGTATTTAAAGGTATAATATATAGAGGCTGTTTATTTTAAGCCTATCTCTGTTGCTCTTGATTCGTGTTATTATTAAGAACTGTCAGTCCTTTGTTCCTATCTGTTTGTCGTATCCCTCTTCCCTCTCCCGTTTCTCCGTCTAGATAATGTTTCTTTCTAGTCCGTTACTGCTGCTCTGTCCGTCTTTCTTCTTTGGGTTGCTCTTCGGCTGTTTCCCTCCAAGGTTGGTGGCTCCCTCTGGGTCCGAGGTCCTACTGCTTCCC
>NW_015170319.1:489773-535579 GCF_001447785.1 Gekko japonicus | reverse complement strand
AGGGGTTTTCGAAGTGTGCTTCATGGCGATTTTCAAGCATGGGTCGTGTTCCTGTGCATGCCAAGTGCAACAGAAGAGTGGAACTTTTGGTTTCGTGTTCAACAGCATGCGCGCTTCTGCGGAGGTATGGACCTTTCGCTTTCCTCTTCGTGCGCATGTGCAGTTGTGTGCTGGTGCGCATCCTGTGGAACCTTGAAAAAAAACCCTGTTCATGACGGGACATGGGTGGGTGCCGGATGCCACGGGATTCCACTGGGAACACAATCACGCGCCCGCCCTTGCCCTGCGGTTTCCGGAAACTAGTACCTCCGAGGAACTAGTTTTTTACCCCGCATCTTCAGCGGAAAGCCTCGGGTGAGCCACAGGAGCTCTAGGCTTCCCAGATGTGGCGGTGACATCATGCTCGGAAAATCCGCCTATCTTCCGTCCCTGTAGCGTGGCTACTGCTCCGGGGGACCGGGGTCATACTATGTTATTATATCTCCCATGCAAGATTGCTGATGGTATTGTATTGAATCTTGCAAGAGAAAAGGCTCTGCACTGTTGTGGTACTTGTATATCAGATAAACACACACACAAACCTTTATTGGTACTGAAAGCACAAAACATTATGGGAATACAGCAAAATACTAAGATACATCAGTCAGTTACACTTGGCTATTCAAACCTTATCTTCTGATTGCATAATGTAAAAATTTTGCAACAGCCTCCATTATTTCACCATTAGCATTAAACAGAAGAAAGTAAATAATTCAGTCATCAGAATGCCAACTCTCACCATGTAAAAATGGAGTAATAAAATGAGATCGAATATCCTTATAAAAGGGACAATGAACTATGTATCTTTTAGAGAACAAGGACAAAGTCTGTCTACATATGGTATCTGGCAGTACCTCCCTAAAAGCACCTCCAATGGCAGAACATTAAAGCGTGCAAGCATGTATGCTCTGAGATGATGTGGGGCTGTTAAACATAACAGATATTTTGCAATAGAGCCTGTGTCAAAGGTCCCCAACCTACTTGGGGAGCATCTGCTGGCTGCGCGTTCCCAAAGTTCTTGCCTTTCGATATTGAGAAATCTTTGTTTGATAATCACATAAACTTGTTTATCTGAAAAGGGGGCTAAATAATCCAGGGATATTCCCATTGTAGAGAGTTTCTCCTCTACATATCTAAGCCATGGAGAGAGATGGGACTTAGCATATATATCAGATAAGTATGGGGCCATTTGGCCTCTCCTCCATGAATTTGAGGGGAATCTCAAAGTTCATAGGGGGACAAGATTTGTTGGCTAAGCTGTATAGCTTTTGTGTTTCAATGTCAAGGATTCTGGGTTTAATCATCTGAAAAGCATAAAAGGAAGCACCTCTGGGCTAACACTTAAGCCCCTACAAACTACCCCAAAACCACACTTTAAACACACTTTAAACAAGCAAGCCTACAACCTTTATTACTGAGAGAGAAAAAGACGTTAAAAAACCGACAGCAGAAACACGATCCTCCTAAATGCTAGTCCCCATTCACTGCCGAATCCAAATTGTACCACACCCAATGTCCTAATCTGATAAATACATTCACGAACAAATGATATTGATTAAAGAAGGGGTGGGATAGATAGTATAACAAACAAATAACATACCCATGAGGGGGAAGGCAAGGAAAGCAAATATAAAATGCAGGATTAAGATAATGATTGGTGGTAAGTGGGGGGGAGATTAACAAGCACACTTATAACCTAATAAACACTCTAACCCACACAAACCATAATACTGAAAGTGCACTCAATAATCCACAGCTCAGACAGACTAGTAATATGCAAAAGAACCAGATCACCCCTGAAGACCAGCTATAGCATGCTCCACTCTCCTTGGCACAAAGCTGCAAAAGCTATAGCACGAGGTGAGGGAAGAATAATTACCTCCCCTGTCCATGTCCCCATTGGATGGCTTCTTCTTTTGCCAGCCAGTCCTGCTTCTATCTTCATTTGAAGCTGGACTGGAGCAAATTAATCCATGGCTCTAATAGCCATGAATGCCTCTTCTTTCGAATGAAAAGGTAAATCAAAGGTCCTTTCCACAGTAGACCTTAAATCCTGGTTCAACCCTGTCCCCGAACTTACATTCTACACTACATGTGAGTTCACCCCTGTAATTATCTCAGAGAAAACAAGGTCAACTTTCCCAATCTTCAAGTCCTGCTAGTTATGAAAAACCAACCTCAGATATGAGAAACTAGTTGGGGAAGATTGCTACGAACAAACAAAAAGGTTTGGGTGTGAAAGTCAGGAAGGAGGGGGAAGCTGCATTTCAGGAACACTGGTCTGAAGGGAGCTTTGCCCTGGCAACCACCCTGCTGCCTTCTTTGCCTTGCTGGCATCGGCAGTGGTTGTGCTGGTGGGTAGCCAAGGAAAATAGGTTTTGCCAGCCTCCTCCTGCTGCTTCCCACTCACCAGGATGACAAAACATACTTGCCACTGGTGAGCCAGCAAGCACCTTTGTAGATTGCTCATTGAATTGTTTTAAAAATCTATAAGCACACCACTCAGCCTGGCACGTCAGTTAAAAGGCAACCTAATGGAACTGAGCAGTGACAAGAGTGAAAACACTATACACATGTTTTACAGGCCTAAATATCCTCACTGTGCCTTCCCCCCTCATTTTTTTTAGCAAGAGATGAAGAATTTTCATGTCTAGCAGGTATAGTATTCGTTTGATTGTGATATTTATTTTTGCTGAAAGTCCAGCTTTTATTGAAAGTTAGATGGTGCAGAGTTCAAAAGGCAAAACCATTCATCATGTTACTAAAATACCAAGGAAGTGTTTTTCTGAACTTACTGCACTCTTCTCCAGAGGTAGGATTTAAAGGGGGTGGGTTGGAGGTAGAATAAGTGTTTTTAATGGACGGGAAAAACTGGCATGCATAGCTCAGTTTTGATCATGAACATATGCTGTAGTTTTAGTGAAACAGGAGGGTGGAATGTGGCCTTATGCAGAAAACACTTCTTTCCAAATAGGCACTTTTCCTAGTTGCTTAAGGGGAAAAAAATAGCATGCAAGCCATCACAAATTCTGCTGCACACTGTTACTGCTGATGGGTGCCAGAATTAGCTTAACCTGGAGGTTCTTTCACAGTTCAATCAGAATCATAAAGATCAAATTAGCACTGTAGAATATGTGTTTTATGCCATTTGCAAATACAACCAGTATTGATGGGGGAAAGTGACAGTTCGTGTTGATTCTTTGTAAAGTAACAGTGGTTCAGAAAGTCATGATTATAAATAGCAATTATTGTTTGTATTTATTTATTTTTAAGAACTGAACTTCTGACTTTCCAAAATATTCCCAAGTATGGCGGTGGGAAGTGCTGTCAAGTTGCAGCCCACTTTTGGAGAACCTTTAGGGCAGGGGTGGCCAAACTGCAGGTCGGGAGCCACATGTGGCTCTTTCACACATATTGCGTGGCTCCCAGCAGGGCTGCTCCCAGCAGGGTGGCTGGGGAAGTAAAAAGGGAGGCATGCCTCCTCAATTGTTCTTCCGTTCCCCTGCCAGTATTCCCCTTCCTGGGTAGGCTTGAGATGGGGGGAGCAGAGAAAGAAAGCAACTTTAACTTTAAATGCCTTCTCCAAGCCAGCCAGCATGGGGGTGTGGGGGTTAAAGTTGCTTTCTTTCAACCTCTCTTTTGCCCTCATCTATTGGCTTTCTTTCCACCTTTCTTTCTTTCTCTCGCTCTCTCTTTCTCCCCTCCCTCCCCATCTAAAGTGAAATATCATTATCATCTGTTTTTACCCCTTTTGTTTTTATTTTTGGTAGTCTCATTTAATGTTAATAAAAAGCAAAGTTGCATATTTTCCTGTAAAAACATATGGGTTATATTTGTTCATGTCTTGTGGCTCTCAAACATCTGACGTTTATTCTATGTGGCTCTTATGTTAAGCAAGTTTGGCCACCCCTGCCCTAGGGTTTTCGAGGCAAGAGACATTCAGAGGTGTAGTGACCCTGGTCTTCCTGGGTGGTCTCCCATCCAAATATCTAGCCAGAGTTGACCCTGCTTAGCTTCCAAGATCAGATGAGCTCAGGCTGTATCACAATTATAGTGTATAATATAACCCACAGAACCAATATAATAAAATATCATTATAAAGCCAAGGTAAAATTTGGCAGAGAATAAAAAGAGTTTTAAAAACATAAATGCAAGGAATAATAATTAATAATTATCGTATGGCATTCTGTGTAGAATAGCCAGGAGATCCTAAGATTATCTGGCAGCTAAAAGTTCTAGCTCTTTTTAAGAGTTATGCACCACAAGGTGGTGATAAGCTAGACTTGTTTTTAAGGCAAGAGATGTTTCAGAGGTGGTTTGCCATTGCCTCCCTCTGCATCACAGCCTTGGTATTCCTTGGAGATTGCCAGGGCTTCTTTTCCTTGAGAGAATGCACCAAAACAGAGTTCTAGAACCTCTTTGACAAAATTCTTTTTAAAGTACTTAAAAGTTCATGAGTTTTCAGTATACAGATTGAAAACTTCATTTCCCTCTTGAGAGTTGGCACCTTTTTTGAAAGAAGAACGAAGAGCACTGGAGATCACCCTTCCAAATACAAGCCAAGGCTGACCCCGCTTAGCTTCTGAGCTCTGGCGAGATTGGGCTAGCCTGGGCCATCTAGGTCAGGGCAATGCAAGGGATTTTTTTTAAAATGCAAGGGATATAAAAAGCCAATAGAAGACCATATGGTTTAGCTTGAATTAATTAAAACTGGATATACCATCTAGTTCAATGATAGGTGAAAATCTGCAACAAATCCATGGTTCCACAGGTTCAGATGCTTCTTGTCCTGTACTAGTTCAACAGTACACAGTTCTCTGAACTAAACCAAGTTGCTGGAAACTTAAAACTGCAGGCTTAAATTGCTCCTGTATTTCTTTTGGTGCCATCTATTAATCAGTCTGCATAGGCATTTGTACACATAGACTGGTAAAGAAAAAAGAGAGAGAAAACCTGGACCAAATAACAGATGTACCAATTCCAAACTTGTTTAGAAATTATTCACTTTAATTTGAAGATAGGCAGACTGACGGGGCAGGACTAATATATAGACAAAATGGAATGGAATAGGGGACATCTACTCATCCCTAATAACATGAATTAGTATATAGAAATGAACTATGAAAAAGGCATGTGATTTACTTCCATGATGGTTTGATCTGATATACATTTCAGGATGAAGATGTACACTCCATTGTGAACGTGGTAGACATGTTTTTAACTAGTCATGTATGAATTACCCTCAGCTTGATTCAGAATTGGCATTATGAGCTTTCTTTCTTTCTTTCTTTCTTTCTTTCTTTCTTTCTTTCTTTCTTTCTTTCTTTCTTTCTTTCTTTCTTTCTTTCTTTCTGCTCTAGGAACTAGCAATGCTTTGCTTTGGAGAAGGTGAGGTCAAGGATCTCCTCAAGCTACGCTAACATGATGCCATAACCTTGGATAGGAGACTGATTCTCTGATGGGCCACAATGATTTGCAAAGCCAGGCACCCACCTTAGTCTATCAAAGTAATCTCATCAGCAAACACAAGTATTCCTGAATGCACACTCTAGTTACTATCAAGCAGCCAGGTGAGTTGATTAACTTTTGCTGACCTTGCCTGAATGTTTCCTAGCTCACCAACCTGCTGCAGGCATGGGGGAAACCTCCAGCCTGCCAGCTCTTTTGTTCACCCTGCCTGGATGCAATCTCCTTATGTCAATTTCTGGGAAGCCCTTCCCCCCTAACTCCATCACGACAAGGAAATCCATAGATTCTCATCCTGGACTCACCCTGAATTCCTGGACCTGACTTCATAACTATCGCTGCTCTGCCAGACCAATCCTGTGCAGTCTCATCTTCTTCACTTGCACAAAGGCTGCAAACTCTGCTTTTCTTTCTCTGGGACTTTGGGACACAGGAGCACCCCTCCACTGCCTTGTTTTTTTCTGTTGGACCTTGGGAAGTTCTGCCTAAAGCCCCTACTCTAAACCTGTGAATCATTGAAACAGAAAACGTACTGGAAGTTAAGGTGATTTTGGTATCCTGGGACTTGAAGCTTTATAGAAACAGATATGGCGGATATGGGTATGTTTCTCTCATTAGCCATGTGTGTTTGGGGGAGCAGGCAGATACCTGTGGCTCAAATGCTGCAAGTTAGGGTGATTTTGGTATCCTGGGACTTGAGAGCCAGTTTGGTGTAGTGGTTAAGTGCGCAGACTCTAATCTGGGTTATACTCACTCTCTGTTTTCTATTAATTAGCCAGTTTTTGATCCATAAAAGGACTTGTCCTTTTATCCCATGATTTTTGAGCTTGCTTAGGAGCCTTTGATGAGGAACTTTATCAAAAGCTTTCTGGAAGTCAAGGTAAACAATATCTATTGGATCCCCCTTGTCCACATGTTTGTTCACCCCCTCAAAGAACATTAACAGGTTAGTGAGACAAGATCTTCCCTTACAGAACCCATGTTGAGTCTGCCTCAATAGGTTTTGTTCATCTATGTGCCTACTAATTCTTTCCTTAATAATGGTTTCCACCAATTTACCCGGTATCGACGTCAGACTGACAGGCCTGTAATTTCCCGGATCTCCTCTGGAACCCTTTTTAAAGATGGGAGTGACATTAGCTACCTTCCAGTCCTCAGGAATGGAGGCTGATTTTAAGGAGAGATTACATATTTTTGTCAGGAGATCCACAAGTTCACAATTGAGTTCTTTCAGAACTCTTGGATGTATGCCATCTGGGCCTGGTGATTTATCAGTTTTTAAGTTGTTTATCAGTTTTAGGACCTCCTCTCTCGTCACCTCAATCTGACTCAGGTCTTCCAACACCCCTCCTGAAATCAGTGGTTCTGGAGTGGGCAAGCACTTCTCATCTTCCACAGTGAAGACGGAGGCAAAAAATGCATTTAGCTTCTCAGCCATTTCCCTATCATCCTTCAATACTCCTTTTACCCCTTGGTCGTCCAAGGGCCCCACTGCCTCCCTGGCTGGTTTCCTGTTTCTAATGTATTTGAAGAAAGTTTTATTGTTGGTTTTTACGTTTTTTGCTATATGCTCCTCATATTCCCTTTTTGCATGCCTGACCACAGACTTGCATTTTATTTGCCATAGCCTGTGTTCTGTTTTATCAGCCTCACTGTGACTAGCTTTCCACCGCTTAAAGGAATCCTTTTTACCTTTTACAGCTTCCATTACTTTGTTTGTTAACCATGTAGGCTTTTTCTTATACCTGTTTGTGCCTTTCCTAACCTGCGGAATATATTTTATTTGAGCTTCTAGAATTGTAGTTTTAAACAGTTTCCAAGCTTCCCCAATGGTTTTGACCCTTTCTACTTTTCCCTTCAGTTTCCTCCCCACATGTCCCCTCATATCAGAAAAATTACCCCTTTTAAAGTTAAAAGTGGTTGTGTGAGTCTTTTTGGCCAATTCCCTATTTGTACAAATGTTGAACTCAACAACATTATGATCACTGTTTCCAAGTGGTGCAATCACTTTTACATCTCTCACCAGGTCTTGAGTGTTACTTAGGACTAAATCAAGGATCGCCTCTCCCCTGGTAGGTTCCATGACCATCTGCTCCATAGCGCAGTCATTTAGAGTGTCTAGAAACTCAATCTCTTTTTCCCGGCTAGAACACATATTGACCCAATCAATGTGTGGGTAGTTAAAATCACCTATTATTACACAGTGTTTTTGTCTAGTTGCTATCTTTAATTCATTCATCATTTTATAATCCTCCTCTATCTTTTGATCTGGTGGGCGATAACAAACTCCCAGTGTTAAGTTTCCTTTTGGCCCCCCCTATTTCAACCCATAGAACTTCCAGAAGCGAATCCAATTCTCTTAGCCTCTTAATCTTTCTGGACTTTATACCCTCTCTGACATACAGAGCCACCCCACCTCCAACCCTTCCCCCCTATCCTTCCGATATAATATATAACTGGGAATCACTGTAACCCACTGATTTTCTTCATCCCACCAAGTTTCTGAAATACCCACAATGTCTATTTGTCCCTCCAACACCAAGCACTCCAACTCCCCAATTTTACCTCGGACACTTCTAGCATTTGTATAGAAACAGCTGTAATTTCCTATACAAGTTCAGCCTGCAACCTTCCTCTTGCTATCTCGAGACCTTGTCAGGCAGTCCATGTCACTAGCCATGGTCTCAGTGGACAATTTCAACCCAGCTCCCTGTAGAAAAGCAACAGTCACCCCCTCCTCATCTCTCTGAGATGAGCCAACCCGAACCAGAGACTTTTCATCTCCTGTCGGCTTTCCAATATGTGAGTGGTGTAGTTTTTACAGTGTTGGTCTAAGACTGGGGAGACCAGAGTTCAAATCCCCACTTAGCCACAAAGCACACTATGTGACCTTGGGCCAGTCACACACTCAGCCTAAGTTGTAAGGAAAAAAGAGGAGGGAAGAAGTATTTCCTTTCATACATGAATGAAATAGTTATGCAAATTGTCTTAGTAAAGAAGTTCATGACATCTTTCCTCTCTTTTTATAGAGTCCTCTTTCTTTGACTGAGATTCAGACTATTATAAGTGGAAAATATATGTTTTAAAAGCCATATGATTAATTGTTGATAGCATACAGTTTTGGGAAATATATATTTTATTTTATTTATTTCTCAAATTTATACCCCGCCCTCTCAGCAAAGGCCGGCTCAGGGCGGCTTACACAAAATTAGCGTATTTACAATAACACAATTTTTAAAAACATAATAAAATAAAAAATATAGATTACCAAGCATGGGCCTGCACCAGGTTCACCCTGTGCCCCCCGTCCCAAAATTGAAGTCTATGCCCATGGTGCCTGTGATTCTACCCTAGCAGTATTCATAGCAACTCCCTATGAATTACAGCCCCAGCAGTGAATGTGTGGCTGGGTTCTGGGCCAAAAATACCGCGACAACACCTTTTGTGGGATATAACAGGCCACACCTCTATTGATTACAGCTCTAGAGGTTTGGTTTGGCATGCAGCGATGGATCCAAGGCATCAAGCAACCTGCCTGCCACCTGATGGACAAAACCCATCCTTCAGCCTGCCTGCTGAGGAGAAAACCCTTGCATGGCAGACAATATGGAAACACGTGGGCATAGGGCACTATGTGTTCTGCCTGCAACCTAGGGGTGAGGAGAGCCTGGCAGTCCCTGAGCTGAGCATACCTCCCTAAGCCTCCACCTTCCAGGAAGAAGAAGAGTTGGTTTCTATACCCAGCTTTACCCTAAGGAGTCTGAAAGTGGCTTACAATTGCCTTCCCTTCCTCTGCCCACAACAGGCACCTTGTGAAGTAGGTGGGGCTGAGAGAGTTCTGATAGAACTGTGACTGGCCCAAAGTCACCCTTCATGTGGAGGAGTGGGGAATCAAACCTGGTTCTCCAGATCAGAATCCGTAGCTTTTAACCACTACACCAGGTTGGCTCTCAAGGAACCATAAAGGGACTTCCAACTGGGATGATGGGCACGCAGGTCCAATCTTGCCCTAAACCAGGGGTCATTTCATAGAAAAAGAGGTGCAGGAGCTCATTAGCATAACTCATTAGCATAACTTATTTGCCTATGCCACACCCCCTGACATCACCGGAAGTGTGTCAGAAGGGAACACCCACTGCTCAGGCTCCATTGGACTGTTTTGGATTGCTAGCTATTGGGGGGACACACGCAGATCTGTCCTCGCAGAGGAGGGAGAGCTTGTACCTGAAGGTGGGCTGGGGGGGGCTCTGCAATTTACCTGGCTGCTTCTTGCTCCTCGTGGCCCAACTGAGGGCTGCTGGGAGCAGGGGGCGGGGCTTGTGGCATGTGCCTGCCCCCAGGGCTCCTTACTGCTGGAGCTCCGCTCCTGTGCACTTTCGCAGGAAATTACCCCTGCCCCAAACAGATCCATCTCAATGCCAAAATTCCCATTAGAGGTGAGCACTGCACCCATTCCTGACAGATGCACACCATCCAACCTGAAGAAGGCCTCCTGCCTGATTGAGATGTTGTTGGGTGCTGGATCATCTGGATGTGCAAAGATCAGACCAGCTGTGGGCTTTACTTAAAAAAAAAAAAGGAGATAGCCAGCAGATGGATTGCCCTCATCTTAGGTGCCCAACCCAGCTCCCTTAAGAAGGCCAAGTACTGTAGCAACAAGGCCTCAGACATGGACCATGTGCCTGATGCCCTCTCCAGCTGGCCAAGAAGGCCAGGAAACCCATGGCCACATTTGTGTAGAACTGAAGAATAGATGCAGCAATGGAACTGGTGTTCCCTGCATTATGAATCTCTGCTAAGTGACCCAAGGTCTTACGAGAAGGGGTCTGGGTTGATGTTCGTATTGGGAGCCAAGGCTCAGAACCTCTCCTCCTAAAAGCAAAACAGGGTATCTGCAATGTTGTTATCCAGACCTGGAATATCACAGACTGAAAGCATAATGCTAGCCTAGAGGCATACCAACACAAATTTACAGAACAAGCGCATGATGCTTTTGGAACAGGATGACTACCAATTAATAGCTCTAACTACAGCCTGCTAGTCACACCAGAAATGCACCCTCTTGTTTGTGGTCCTACCAAATTGTGACTGCCACTAAAACTGAGAAGAATTCCAGAAAGCTGAGATCCCAGGAGATGCTAGGCCCTGCCCAGTGTGAGGGCTAGCACTGAGTGCACCATTGGCCATTGAAGTACCCAAGCTGTCTGATGCATCAGACTGTACCTGCAGGATGGGGCCCCTTTAAGTGGCTCCTGCCAGTAAGAGACCTCATTATAGCAAGATAGAAAGGTAAGCCAGACCCTAATGTCATCCCTCATGCCCATGTAACATGTATGTAGTGATGCGGAGCAGTGGCCCCAACAGTGGCCCTTGTCAGGTGTGCACAAAAGGTCCTGCCTGGAGAGACCATCTTGCAAGCAAAACTGAGGTGACCCAACAAGGATTGAAGCTTCTTAAGCATACACTTGCGGCACACGAAGTCCTTACTCAGCAGTGGCCAGAGTGCATCCAGCTTGTCCCCTGGAAGATGGAAGGACCCTTGGACCAAATCCAGCAGAATACCCAGGTACACCAGTTGGGTGACTGGACTCTTGGTCTTGTCATGTGCCAGGGGAACACACAGCTCATCTGCCAATGACTGAAAGGTGATGAGTAGGGCCCTGCAAGCAGGACTACCCCCTGGCTGCAAATAAAAAAAATCCAAGTAATGAGTGACACAGATGCTACCCACCCTGTCTTTGACTGCCCACTTCAGGGAGGTGCTAAAAGCCTTGAAGATTGCACATGGTACTGAGCAGCCCATAGGCATGGATTTATCCACATATGAAGCCCCCTGGGACTTGAGGTCCAGCAAGCAAAAATCCCTGAGATGGACTGTTAAGAGCCAGAAGGCAGACTGAATATCACATTTCACCGTAAAGGCCTCCAGCTTGCCCGCTCTGACCAGAGGGACAGCCTAGTCGAACATTAGCACTAACATTCTTTGCATTTCTATATGGGGGAAAACAATCTCACAATGCTTAATACTTCAGTAAAACTGAAATCTGGTATGTACAAAAAAGCACTCTGGGGTATTTTTTAAAGAAAAACGTTCATATATACAGGAATAAAGTCAGTATTCTTTGTATTAACTTTGCTATCTGGAAAATGCATCTATTATAACATTTATAATGGTTATTTTTAAACTGGCATATTAGGAAACTTTTTAAAAAGCCCTATAATTTCAGGGTACTCTTCTGCCCTTTTCCATCATATTCTTATTCCATTTGAATTGCTGACTCTGTGCACAAACATCTGATATGATTGAAAAGGTCTGTTCTCCAGCTCTGCCCAGCTGCAGTTCCGCCTACAAGTTTCACAAAAAAAATATCACAGCTATACTCAGCCCACCTCCAGAAAACAACCCTCCTTCAAAATGCAGTCCGTTCATCCAGTCTATGGTAGGTTAAGATGACCCATGCTTAAGATGACTTTGGGGGGCATTTCTGGAGGGGGTGGGGATGTCTCCAACGTGATGATGTCACACAGAAGTGATGTCATCACATTGGGGATCAGTGCCCCGCGTGCCTGCATCCCAAGCAGCAAATTTGTCACTTAGAGTTCAAGCATCCCCACCACCACTTTTTACCAAAAACATTTAAAGGGATCCTTTAAATGCTTTTGGAAAGAAGCAAGGGCTGTGTGTGCCTGAAACAGCTGAGCAGCAGGAAAAGCTTCCCCAGTGCACAGTTGTTTTTCGGGCTGTTGCAGGGAACAGAAAGCAGAGGTTTAAAGGGACCCAGAGTCCCTTTAAACCCAGAGCCCCTTTAAACCCCAGCTCTCTGCTCCATCCACAAAATGCCATGAACTATATTAAAAGTTTGTGAAAGTTTGATATGGTAGTCCTGTCACAACCTTCTGTTTGCAAACCACAAACAGGGCAAAATTTGTGAAGAATTTTGCTTCATGGTTCTGTTCATGCCCATCCCTACTGAGGATCATGGAGGATCACATTTTGAAATGTTCTATTTTTTAAAAAAACCTGCTTGCAAATGCAAATCTAGCACAGCAAGCTAGGAGAGGGGTACAACCTTTGCCCTATGCTAATTTTATGTGTTCATAGTTGTTGTTTTTTAAGCTGAAATCTACCATCTACAGTCTGTAATGGTAATGGTGAAGTCCATTCTGCCACCTCATTCTCCTGCATGTTAAGGTTTCAATCCAAGGCACACACAGAGGAATTCCTACTGCACTCAGTAGGGTTTATGTCTGAGTAAATACATTTAGGTTTATTCTAGAAGAATATTTGTTAATGTTTCCAGTGCTCAGTAACTCACACCTAGTTTTATTTCCTAGTTTCAGTTCTGGAGCTTATAACTGGATACAGGATTGCTGCCTTAATATGTTTTGACTTGGAATCATTTTGCAGCAAAAAATGCATAATTAAAGACAAATAATTTATTTAGAGGCTTGGGAGTAAAGTATATAGTATATGCTTATTTCTTAAAATGCCAATAGCCTCTGTGCTCAGACACACTGTACCTGCAGCTTTGATTCAAGGACTTTATCAAAGCTCCAACATTCTTGAGCCATTACAAATGGAAGCCGGAGCCCTTGAAACATATATGATTTAATCAGTCCAAGTCAGGCCCCTGAAAACATGACTTTATTATTTCCCTGCTTTATAAGAATGAAGGATGCTAGGCCTGAATTTAATCATGAATAAAATACTGCAGGAAAGGTTCTCACCTGAAAGTAACACAGTTATCTTGCTGGATATAGGGGACAGAGGGTAAGATGAAACCATGAGCCACCTTGAAGACTGCCAAATATGAGATGTTAATATTTAAATAAGTAAATAAATGGGTTGTGGGGTTTTTTGCAGTTATTTCATTTGGTAAACTTGGTAAGTGTCACTGATTTATTACATTAGGTCTCTTCTTTTAGATAACCTCTCAGAGGTAGTAGTACCTGTCATAAACCCATCCTGGGTCTATGTGTGCTTACATGCATGTTGCCTGTTCATGTGTTCCTCTTCATTGTGCCATCACCCCAAGTTAAGAACCCAGCCTCTCACATTACCAATAACTTGGGGAACACTAGTCAAGGATGCCTTTGAGCAAGTACAAAGGGCAGAGTTTCCCAGTTACTCTTGATCTCCCCTTGGGCATGCATATCTAAATGTTTGCGAGTGATCTAAGGCATGCAAGGAGGAAATGAATCACAGTTCTCTTAAATAGGAAAATACTTTATTACTATAGATTCTGCTAGATCACAAGGCAGGGAAGATGCTATCACACCTACTGGTTACAGATCCAACTAAAACAACACAAAAATATAACACTAAGATAAACTTAATACAGAATGTTTCTCTCCAATATACCCCCTTCCCGATGTCTATGGAACAAATGCATGTCCTCACTCCTGACCCTCTCACCTGCTTCATGCAGGGAGAGTCCGACCTCTACAATCTGAACAATGACCAACAAATGTTTCAACCTTTTTTAACCTTTCCTGCCCTTCTTGGCAGGAAGGCTCTCCCAATCCAGCTTTAGGAAACTTGCTTAATTTCCCAATCAACCTAGAGCACATATCTCACACATCTCAACACCCAGATCATGTTTTACAATAGCCATCTACCTTGCACTCCCTTGCAGGTAGGTAAATGACCCTCTTTCTATGGAAATTTTTCTCCACTTTTTGACCTCTTTGTACATTTTATGGGTCTCTTCCCTGGGAAAATAAATGACTTTCAGAATCCCAGGAACTCCCTTATGTGCTTCAAAGCACCTTACAACTCCAAATCACAACAGTACCTTTCTACATCCTCTCACAAGTTACTACCACACTGGTCCTTGTCAGTCATAAATGCCAGCAGGAAGAAAGGTGGACTAAGATACCTTACTTAAACTTCATACTTGTTGAAAGTAATCTCCAAATTATGCTTATCCCGATATGCTCTGAAAAAAAATCAAATCCAGTGTGATACTTCCCTTTAAGATCAGTGGTGTATTTTCCCCTAATTGCACTATTGCCACTGACAGAGGAATGTGCAATTGTATGATGGGAAATTCCACTACACAATGTGGTTTAGTATTTGGTGCACAGCACTTATACAATTTCATTTTGTTTCTTGACTGAATAGAGATTCAATAGAAGGTTTCCCATAATCACACTGTAACACTGTCATTGCCCTTGGGCCTGGGCCAACACAGCACTTGAAGCCTGGGGGTGCCAGTTTGTTTCCAAATATGAGTTCTGCAAAATGCCACGTTTGAAAGCATCAGCAGATTGAATTTATGCAGAACCTACCAACTGTATGTTCATTGATTATGAGGAATGAACACTGTTCTCTATATTTGCTATTTGATTCTGTCATTTATTATCATTGACATGAGTACATATGAACTGACCTACTGAGAAACAACTGGAAAGAGTCCGAATTTCAGACGTTTGCTGGGTCAAACTCAATATTTCCACTCCCAATTAACTTTTCTCTTGGGAGTTCTTTTTCTTTCTTTTTTAATCATTTTCTGTTTTCTCACACCATTTCCCCCAGTAATACCGTTCCCAGTCGCCAGTGGGGGTGAGGGAACCCCTGCTTTTGCAGGTTCTTACCCATTGCTGGCCAGCTGGCTGGTGGGGGGGAATCCCACCCCAAGTGGTGTTCCCAGGCAACTTCTGGTAAAATCGGAAGTGCAGGCCCCGATGTGATGGCATCACCTGGAAGTGATGTCATCATGTTGGGGGTAACACTTTGGTTTGTGGGCAAAACTCTATGGTTTGAAGACAAATTTACCATAAAGTTTTGCCCCAAAATCAGAGCATCTCCCCAGGTGACACCCGGGTGACACCATCGTGTTGGGGCTTGCACTTCCGGTTTTTCCAAGAAACTGTATGCCTTACCAACAGTTACAAATGAGCTCTTACAGGTCCCCCTAGTGGATGCCCCTGTTACAGCTTTACAATCCTTCAGCCTTTTATCCGAAGATGGTCAGGGCTCTGTCCGAGATAACCTGCACAAAAGAGCAGAATTTGCCCTGAAAAAGGTGCATGAAACTACAGCCATGGCTATCAAGGCATCAGCCACAGTGTCCATTGTTTCCAGGACTGCCATAGTCTGGACTAGGAAAATGATCCAGTTACTTCCGGAAAACAAGAGTTGACTTTTAGAAGGGGACAATAGAATTCTCAAGGCCAATTCCTTTACAGCAGACACCACCTTAGATGCCTTAACCTTCTCATCAAGAGCCATGACCTCTGCAGTAGAAGCAAGGAGAGCCCTATGACTACACATGTGGCAAGCAGACCTTCACTCCAAATCTGTCTTGATGGCTTATCCAGCGATAGGCTACTTGGAGAAGCCATTGACAAAATTCTAATAGCATCCAGGGATACTCAGGCGCACTGAAAGAAGACCCTTTGGTAATCATTCCTTTCATTCACAATGTGCATTACCCAGATACAAACAAAAGACAAAACTGAGGAGCCTCAAGATATTCCTTTAGAAGAGGACCTTTCAGTGTCAAGTTCCACAAACAATCAACAAACAAGAATGATCAAGCTAAGCGATGGAAAGTCCTGGAAAAAGGAATGCGGTTTATATAATAAATGGACAGAGCCTGTTATATTGAAGCTGATAGGAAAAGAAGATACAACAGAGAAGGAAGAGGATAAACTTGTATGATTGTATTGACTGAGGGAATCTTGGCTCCACAATATTTTGTCTGAGGGGGGGGAAGCGTATAGGGAGATGTCAATGTCTTTTAAAGGCTATGTTTTTGTTACTTAGCTATGGAATTATTCTCTGTCTAGTCAGATAAACTGGTTTTGACAACTGAAGCGATGAATGATGAACACTCCTCATGTCTGAAAGCAATTGTTAAGAGTAACAAATCTTTTTTATAAGCCGTTTGTAACCTTCAACACTTGGGCTTTTAGTGGCCTTCTTTTTCTTTCCCCCATAGTTTGTAGTTTTACCCTCCCTCTTTCGTTGTAGTTTTTAGAAATACAAATTTAAAAAATTCCCCTTTGAGGGGCCAAAAAAAAAAAGAATGATCAAGCTGAGCATGATAGCAAATCTCCAAAGGTATGACTATCCACAACCACAACTTATACATTTCCAAGATGCCTGGATTACCTCCCAGGCAGACACCTGTGCAATAGAGGTAGTCGCCCAAGGTTACACCACATAATTTGCCAGAAACCCACAGGAATGATTCCTTATTTCTCTAATTCACAAAAATCAAGTAAAACAGTTCATAACATTCAAGGCAATCCAACACCTGCTCAACACCCAAGCAGTAGAGTTTGTACCACAATCAGAGAAATGGCATGGAGTATACTCCATTTCTTTACAGTTCCAAAGAAGAATGGAGATTGGACAGCCATATTAAGAGTCAGCTTTTTCAACAGGTACATCAAGTTGAGCATTTCAGAATGGAGACTCTCAGATCAATTACGGAAGCCCTACAGCCAGAGGAATACCTCACCACAACAGATCTAACAGAAGCATTACCTGCATGCTCCAATTTTTCCACGCCAGAGAAGATTTCTATGGTTCTACGTAGGAAAATTCCATCTACAGTACAGAGCTCTCCTATTTGGACTCTCCACCATACCAAGAGTTTTCTCAAAGATCTTGATCAGCCTTGTTGTTAATCTAAGGGAACAACTGAAAGAGTAGAACCCAGTAGGCATCCACATCCACCCTTTCTTGGACTATTTGTTGATCAGATCAGTTTCCAGGACCAAGTCACCTTAGGACACAGTGAAGACCATCTATTGCTTTCATGCATTTGGATTCTTCATCAAATTACAAAAAAGCTCTTTACAACCAGTTCAGAGACTAGAACATTTGGGGTTACAACAGACACTAAAGCCAACTGTCTGTTCCTCACAGAAGAGAAAGCAAGAAAGACCAAAGAGATGTCGGAGTCCATCAGCAGAAGCAATTCATCCTCGCTGATGATGCTGGCAAAATTAATGGGCCTGTTAATTTCAAGTATCGATGCCATCTAGTGGGGATGCCTTCATACACGGTCATCACAGCTTCTTCTCAGGCCTTTTCAGCTTCAGATTATGATGAAAGAATATCTGTCCAAATGCATACCATTAGCAGTAAAATCCAGTCTGGTTTGGTGGACAAGGATGTCCATCCTTCTACAAGGAAAGAAATACTACCTCCCAGAAGTGAACAAATCTTCATGGTCCCTCAAGAAGAAACTGTTTCAACTAATCACACTGCATTTCGGTCTTCCATTGGTGAATCTGTTTGCATCTCCTTCCAACCACCAATTCATTTGGGTACTTCACCAGCTTCTACCACCCAGAGGCCAAAGCAATGGATGCCCTGAAATCTCTATGGCTGAAAGGTTTCCTCTTTGCTTTCCCTCCTGTACAGATAATTTCCAAATTAATAAGAACAATCAAGGAACAGAAGGTGGATGTCATAGTAGTAGCACCACTGTGGCCTCACCATCCATGGTTCTCAGCCCTTCAAGAAATAGCGATCTCTACTTCTCTAACTCTCCCAGTATCTCCAGAAATGCTTCAGCAGTGTCCTGTCTGGCACCCTCATCCATTGTGGTTGCTTTTGACTGCTTGGAGGTTGAGTGGAACAACTACAATTAGGAAATTCTCCAAGCATGACAGGTACACTGCTTGCTTTGGGTTTTTAGTTAGTTGTGGGTCTTTTTTCTTTATTCCCTAGATGTAGTTCCCTTTCCTATATTTTCTGTTGTAGTTTTGTAGTCTGAAAAAACCCCCAATAAAAACCTCTCCCCAGGGGGATGGGGGGGAAGGGGAAAATAGACTCCTTATTTATAAGCATTTCTCCTCCAAACACAGGAAGAAAAATGTCAAAATCTGCCATCAGCACTACTCTGAAAGCTTGCATCATCGAGGCTTATAAATTACACACATACACACAAAAAAAGGAAGTTCCATCTGGGATTATGGCCCACTTGGTGAGGAGTGCTTCTGTGAACATGGCCTTCACTAAACATGCATCAGTAGAAGTGTGCAACTTGAGATTGAAACCCTTTTGCAGAGCTTTGGCTAGCTCTGTGGCACAGAAGAGTGTCCTCTTTTGCCTGGTTCTGTGAGTCTCTGGTTCAGGTCAGAAGTGGGGTGCCCTACTGTTGGGGCTATCCCGCAAGTAAGGCAGAACCTCTGAGCTACAACTCCCCATTGAATAACACAGCCCTGAAATAATAATTCTAAAATTTACAGTTTATAACAAAAGTCTCCTTCCCTTACTAGTTTCCACGCATAAATCTCTCCTCTGCTTTCCACACATTAGTCCATCAGCAGAAGCAATTCATCCTCGCTGATGATGCTGGCAAAATTAATGGGCCTGTTAATTTCAAGTATCGATGCCATCTAGTGGGGATGCCTTCATACACGGTCATCACAGCTTCTTCTCAGGCCTTTTCAGCTTCAGATTATGATGAAAGAATATCTGTCCAAATGCATACCATTAGCAGTAAAATCCAGTCTGGTTTGGTGGACAAGGATGTCCATCCTTCTACAAGGAAAGAAATACTACCTCCCAGAAGTGAACAAATCTTCATGGTCCCTCAAGAAGAAACTGTTTCAACTAATCACACTGCATTTCGGTCTTCCATTGGTGAATCTGTTTGCATCTCCTTCCAACCACCAATTCATTTGGGTACTTCACCAGCTTCTACCACCCAGAGGCCAAAGCAATGGATGCCCTGAAATCTCTATGGCTGAAAGGTTTCCTCTTTGCTTTCCCTCCTGTACAGATAATTTCCAAATTAATAAGAACAATCAAGGAACAGAAGGTGGATGTCATAGTAGTAGCACCACTGTGGCCTCACCATCCATGGTTCTCAGCCCTTCAAGAAATAGCGATCTCTACTTCTCTAACTCTCCCAGTATCTCCAGAAATGCTTCAGCAGTGTCCTGTCTGGCACCCTCATCCATTGTGGTTGCTTTTGACTGCTTGGAGGTTGAGTGGAACAACTACAATTAGGAAATTCTCCAAGCATGACAGGTACACTGCTTGCTTTGGGTTTTTAGTTAGTTGTGGGTCTTTTTTCTTTATTCCCTAGATGTAGTTCCCTTTCCTATATTTTCTGTTGTAGTTTTGTAGTCTGAAAAAGAACCCAATAAAAACCTCTCCCCAGGGGGATGGGGGGGGAGGGAAAATCGACTCCTTATTTATAAGCATTTCTCCTCCAAACACAGGAAGAAAAATGTCAAAATCTGCCATCAGCACTACTCTGAAAGCTTGCATCATCGAGGCTTATAAATTACACACATACACACAAAAAAAGGAAGTTCCATCTGGGATTATGGCCCACTTGGTGAGGAGTGCTTCTGTGAACATGGCCTTCACTAAACATGCATCAGTAGAAGTGTGTAAGGCAGCAACATGGGCATTCATCTCCACCTTCATTGGACACTATGAAAGGAACACATATGATTTAGCTGACACTGCCTTCGGCAAAAGGGTTCTACAACAGAATGTAGGACACTGTTTTGGAAGGTCACAGCAAGATGTCCTCCACCTCAGAGAGAGAACGGACCATTGGTTACTCACTGTGAAGGGCCCTCTATGTTATCCCTCTTAAAGTCATAGTCAATGTATGATGTTTCTTTTGCATGCCTCTATGGTTTTCTTTACTTACCTGATACTCTTTATTTACATGTTATTTTTCTTTAAAGTTCCTGTTATTTTTATAGGGAGGTGTAATACTTTTAACTACATTTTTGAGTTACCAGAAGGCAGGAAACAGACAAGAAGAGGAAAAAAGTTGTTCCTGCCTCCCTGAAAGGATTGTGGGAATCACCCACCAAGATATCCTCCTTTCCTCAGAGGAGAAGGACCCTTCACGGTGAGTATCCAACGGTCCTTTCTCAGGTCCACTCAGCAGAGACAAGCTGGCTCAAAACATCAACTGTTCATTTGCAAGAAGCCAACTTAAACAAACAACTTCAGCTAGCACACTAAATTGGAAACTGAACTAGAGGTCCAGCCAATAGGACCAAACTAAATCACATGGATATTAGTGGAGCAGCAGACTGTTCCATTACATACATACATGTATGCAATAACTATACCCAGGCCCGTAGCTAGGACATTTTTAGTGGGGGGGCCCTGGGGAAAGTGAGGGGGCCCCCAAAAGCCATGTGCACTGATATCACAACAAATAAGAAATCAAATAAAAATATGCTCAGCACTGAGATGCACCCCCGCTCCCTCCCTGATGCCTAGCCAAGGCATGGATAGAGGGCTCCCAGAAAGTGAAAGAAATAGAAAAAAGGGAAAGAAAGAAATGGGGGAAAGGGAAACAAAGAAAGAGAAGGAAACAAAGAAAGAAAGAAATGGAAGAAAGGAAAGGGAAAGAAAATGAAAACCTCTGTGCATGTTTGTTTTCCCCCCAAGAGAAACCTTTTAAAAAGAGGTAAAGGCAAAGGTTTCCCTTGCTCGAAAGCCAGTGGAATCCGACTCTAGGGTTGCGGTGCTCATCTCCGTTTGGCTCACAAGTGCTCCGACGGTCCAACCTCTGAGGAGGGGGGAGGGGGAGGGGGGAGCAGAGGATGGGGAGGATTGGAGAAGCAAACAGAAACCTTTTAAAAAGAGGTAAAGGCAAAGGTTTCCCTTGCTCGAAAGCCAGTGGAATCCGACTCTAGGGTTGCGGTGCTCATCTCCGTTTGGCTCACAAGTGCTCCGACGGTCCAACCTCTGAGGAGGGGGGAGGGGGAGGGGGGAGCAGAGGATGGGGAGGATTGGAGAAGCAAACAGAAACCTTTTAAAAAGAGGTAAAGGCAAAGGTTTCCCTTGCTCGAAAGCCAGTGGAATCCGACTCTAGGGTTGCGGTGCTCATCTCCGTTTGGCTCACAAGTGCTCCGACGGTCCAACCTCTGAGGAGGGGGGAGGGGGAGGGGGGAGCAGAGGATGGGGAGGATTGGAGAAGCAAACAGAAACCTTTTAAAAAGAGGTAAAGGCAAAGGTTTCCCTTGCTCGAAAGCCAGTGGAATCCGACTCTAGGGTTGCGGTGCTCATCTCCGTTTGGCTCACAAGTGCTCCGACGGTCCAACCTCTGAGGAGGGGGGAGGGGGAGGGGGGAGCAGAGGATGGGGAGGATTGGAGAAGCAAACAGAAACCTTTTAAAAAGAGGTAAAGGCAAAGGTTTCCCTTGCTCGAAAGCCAGTGGAATCCGACTCTAGGGTTGCGGTGCTCATCTCCGTTTGGCTCACAAGTGCTCCGACGGTCCAACCTCTGAGGAGGGGGGAGGGGGAGGGGGGAGCAGAGGATGGGGAGGATTGGAGAAGCAAACAGAAACCTTTTAAAAAGAGGTAAAGGCAAAGGTTTCCCTTGCTCGAAAGCCAGTGGAATCCGACTCTAGGGTTGCGGTGCTCATCTCCGTTTGGCTCACAAGTGCTCCGACGGTCCAACCTCTGAGGAGGGGGGAGGGGGAGGGGGGAGCAGAGGATGGGGAGGATTGGAGAAGCAAACAGAAACCTTTTAAAAAGAGGTAAAGGCAAAGGTTTCCCTTGCTCGAAAGCCAGTGGAATCCGACTCTAGGGTTGCGGTGCTCATCTCCGTTTGGCTCACAAGTGCTCCGACGGTCCAACCTCTGAGGAGGGGGGAGGGGGAGGGGGGAGCAGAGGATGGGGAGGATTGGAGAAGCAAACAGAAACCTTTTAAAAAGAGGTAAAGGCAAAGGTTTCCCTTGCTCGAAAGCCAGTGGAATCCGACTCTAGGGTTGCGGTGCTCATCTCCGTTTGGCTCACAAGTGCTCCGACGGTCCAACCTCTGAGGAGGGGGGAGGGGGAGGGGGGAGCAGAGGATGGGGAGGATTGGAGAAGCAAACAGAAACCTTTTAAAAAGAGGTAAAGGCAAAGGTTTCCCTTGCTCGAAAGCCAGTGGAATCCGACTCTAGGGTTGCGGTGCTCATCTCCGTTTGGCTCACAAGTGCTCCGACGGTCCAACCTCTGAGGAGGGGGGAGGGGGAGGGGGGAGCAGAGGATGGGGAGGATTGGAGAAGCAAACAGAAACCTTTTAAAAAGAGGTAAAGGCAAAGGTTTCCCTTGCTCGAAAGCCAGTGGAATCCGACTCTAGGGTTGCGGTGCTCATCTCCGTTTGGCTCACAAGTGCTCCGACGGTCCAACCTCTGAGGAGGGGGGAGGGGGAGGGGGGAGCAGAGGATGGGGAGGATTGGAGAAGCAAACAGAAACCTTTTAAAAAGAGGTAAAGGCAAAGGTTTCCCTTGCTCGAAAGCCAGTGGAATCCGACTCTAGGGTTGCGGTGCTCATCTCCGTTTGGCTCACAAGTGCTCCGACGGTCCAACCTCTGAGGAGGGGGGAGGGGGAGGGGGGAGCAGAGGATGGGGAGGATTGGAGAAGCAAACAGAAACCTTTTAAAAAGAGGTAAAGGCAAAGGTTTCCCTTGCTCGAAAGCCAGTGGAATCCGACTCTAGGGTTGCGGTGCTCATCTCCGTTTGGCTCACAAGTGCTCCGACGGTCCAACCTCTGAGGAGGGGGGAGGGGGAGGGGGGAGCAGAGGATGGGGAGGATTGGAGAAGCAAACAGAAACCTTTTAAAAAGAGGTAAAGGCAAAGGTTTCCCTTGCTCGAAAGCCAGTGGAATCCGACTCTAGGGTTGCGGTGCTCATCTCCGTTTGGCTCACAAGTGCTCCGACGGTCCAACCTCTGAGGAGGGGGGAGGGGGAGGGGGGAGCAGAGGATGGGGAGGATTGGAGAAGCAAACAGAAACCTTTTAAAAAGAGGTAAAGGCAAAGGTTTCCCTTGCTCGAAAGCCAGTGGAATCCGACTCTAGGGTTGCGGTGCTCATCTCCGTTTGGCTCACAAGTGCTCCGACGGTCCAACCTCTGAGGAGGGGGGAGGGGGAGGGGGGAGCAGAGGATGGGGAGGATTGGAGAAGCAAACAGAAACCTTTTAAAAAGAGGTAAAGGCAAAGGTTTCCCTTGCTCGAAAGCCAGTGGAATCCGACTCTAGGGTTGCGGTGCTCATCTCCGTTTGGCTCACAAGTGCTCCGACGGTCCAACCTCTGAGGAGGGGGGAGGGGGAGGGGGGAGCAGAGGATGGGGAGGATTGGAGAAGCAAACAGAAACCTTTTAAAAAGAGGTAAAGGCAAAGGTTTCCCTTGCTCGAAAGCCAGTGGAATCCGACTCTAGGGTTGCGGTGCTCATCTCCGTTTGGCTCACAAGTGCTCCGACGGTCCAACCTCTGAGGAGGGGGGAGGGGGAGGGGGGAGCAGAGGATGGGGAGGATTGGAGAAGCAAACAGAAACCTTTTAAAAAGAGGTAAAGGCAAAGGTTTCCCTTGCTCGAAAGCCAGTGGAATCCGACTCTAGGGTTGCGGTGCTCATCTCCGTTTGGCTCACAAGTGCTCCGACGGTCCAACCTCTGAGGAGGGGGGAGGGGGAGGGGGGAGCAGAGGATGGGGAGGATTGGAGAAGCAAACAGAAACCTTTTAAAAAGAGGTAAAGGCAAAGGTTTCCCTTGCTCGAAAGCCAGTGGAATCCGACTCTAGGGTTGCGGTGCTCATCTCCGTTTGGCTCACAAGTGCTCCGACGGTCCAACCTCTGAGGAGGGGGGAGGGGGAGGGGGGAGCAGAGGATCGGGGAGGATTGCAGAAGCAAACCTTTTAAAAAGAGGTAAAGGCAAAGGTTTCCCTTGCTCGAAAACCAGTGGAATCCGACTCTAGGGCTGCGGTGCTCATCTCCGTTTGGCTCACAAGTGCTCCGAAGGTCCGACCTCCGAGGGGGGGGAGGGGGAGGGGGGAGCAGAGAGGATCGGGAGGATTGCAGAAGCAAACAGAAACCTTTTAAAAAGAGGTAGGCAAAGGTTTCCCTTGCTCGAAAGCCAGTGGAATCCGACTCTAGGGTTGCGGTGCTCATCTCCCTTTGGCTCACAAGTGCTCCGACGGTCCGACCTCCGAGGAGGGGGGGAGGAGAGGATCGGGGAGGGGGCCCGCAAATGCCACGGGGGGGCCGGCCCCTAGGGCCCCACGCGAGCTACGGGCCTGACTATACCACAGCTGGCACCAGTGAGAGACAGGGGGACAGGGACATAGGAGGCCCTGTCACATTGATGGCATTATGTCATTTCCATGTTGAACCCAGAAGTGACGTCATGCCACTCTAGGAAGTGGAACAGGCTCTCCAAAATTCTTCACAGCCTCCAATATGCCCACTACTATACTTTTACACATCCACAAGCCCAATAAGAGGGAAATCACCATCACATTGACAATGTGACATGAATTCCAGCTAAAAACTGAAAGTGATGCCACACTGTTGATGTGATGGCAATTTTTCCCTTATTGGGCAAAAGGCTTGTGAACATGTAGAGGTATGTCAGCTGGCATACTGGAGTCTGGGAAGGATTTTGGAGAGCCTGTTGTACTTCCAGTGACTAAATCAGAAACACAACTTACTTTGCAAGTCTTAGAACTGGATTTAGGTTTTTTAAAGCTTTGTTGATATTTTAACAGAATAGCTCAATCTACTGAGCCCAATTCCATATCAAAGCCAGATCCATTCATCAGCAATCTGAACAAGCCAGGGAAGAATTGCACTTACTCATCAAATATATATCAGGGGTAAAGACAATGTCCTTCCTTGAATTACTAGAGATATAGTTGGGAAAATTCCTGCAAAGTTGTTTAGGCAAATACTCATAATCAAACCCAAATGGAATTCTATTAGAATATTGGTGTGATAGATTGCATTCATCTGTCTAGACCAGAGGTTTCAAACTTATTTGTTATGAGGGCTGGTTCTGACATAAATGTGGCTTTGTCAGGTTGGGGCATGTGTGCCATAAAATGTAATGTCAGGTACCAGAGATATAAACTTTATAAAGGACAGCAGCTGATAAGCTCTAAGTTGCTGCACCCTCACTGCAAGGCCCCATGAGCTGAAGGTGGGGGGATACAAAGGAAAACCCACATGGGTGGATTGGAGAGCCAGAGGTGTGGTGCTCCTGTGCTGTCTGGGAGGGCAAACCCCTTCCCAGCCCATTACTGTCACCAATGCTGTGAGCCCAGGCCCCAGGGTAAAAACGTGAAGTGGCTGGGTATTGCAAGCTCCCCACTGACTCAAGCCAACATGGAAGGGGACTGGGAAGACAACTTGAACTAACCCCCCCACAAAAGTGGTGGGGTGGCTCAGGTCCAAGGCCACATGCCAAGGCCACCAGGCAATCCATGGCAGGGTGATGCTGGGGGTTCAAGCCAGAGATCGTTGGCAAGCTGCACCATCCCCATGTGGTGGCAGCCACCCCAGGCTGAAGGCTGCTGGATCATCTGATGGGGGAGAGGGCATTGTGCACACAACACTGCACATGTAACAGAGGCCCCAGGCCACCCAGCAACCAGTATAACAGGAGATTGCTGGCACCACTTCCCCATGAGGTGGCAGCCACCTACAGCTGAAGGCTGCCAGGTGGTCCTGGGGGAGGAAGGCCTGGCCGCCAAGTTGCATGCTCAGTAACAGGACTAGGCCCCTGATGTGTGGAAGAAACTGCTAAAGAATGCCCTTCCATGGGCCAAAGCACAGCTGCCACATGGGGGGGGGGGGAACAAATACAGTGGTGGTACTGGCTGCCAGCAGGCCATAGTAGAGGATTGCCTGCATCCATGCACATGCAAACGCTGATCACTGTGACCACCTGGGACAGCATCCCCGGAGCTGCAGGCTGAGTGGAGCAGTATGTGACCTCACCTTCGAACCCCGAGCTGGCATAAATGCAGCGGCAGCGGTTCCCAACTTACCAGTGAGGCTGCCACTGAAGCAAAGGTATTCTGCTTGTCTGCTGCAGATGAAGTTGTTCCACTGTCAGAGTGGCTCCGCCCCCTCTCCCCAAGCAGCCTCCTGTTCCCTCCCTCACACGAATTGCTCATGGGCCATATAAGAGCCCTTGAATGGCCACTTCTAGTCCTTGGCCTTATGTTTGACTCCCCTGTTCTAGACTGTCTCTAAAATATTTGATTCTCTCTAGCGAGTTCACACTAAAGATTCATCTGACACGTAATTCTTATGTGCAATGTTTTATGTCTTGAGTCACAGTACCCTACAGGTAGGCCACAGTTATTTCCATTTTACTTATAGGAGTATGCCTAGGGTTCTCCTCCAAGGCCAAAGAGAAGGAATATCTGGCCCGTTTTCCATACTGTAACCCCTGGCTCATCATTACTTTCTAGTGTTGCAAGCTCCCCCCTGACTTCAATCCACCATGGAAGGGTGCCCCCCCCCTTGTGGTGGCTGTGCTTTGGCCCACGGGAGGGCATTCTTCGGCAGTTTCTTCAATACATTGGGGGCCTAGTCCTGCTACCAAGCATGCAACTTGGTGGCCAGGCCTCCATTTCTTATGCATTACAGTCTCCAGACTCTATCTGAAATGTCATTTGCATGTTTAAACTTAATTTGCACAAATATAGAAGACAACCACAGAAACATAATTCATTTTGTCAGTAAGAAATGGCCCTCTGGTGATGAAAGACATATGTACTGGTTAGGAAAGATAATAGAGATTTTGCTGGAATGAAGGTTCTTGGCTCTGAATGTAATACTGTCCTCCATTCAGGAGAAATAATGGCCCCTTACAGCACTATATTTCTTTTTCATTCTAAATTACTTCATTATTAGCTAGTAAGAGTCACATCTGAGGTTTCAGCTAACTGCTGTCATAATGAAGTTGTGGCCTGGGAAGCGCCAAGAAAGGGGGGGGGGGTTCATATTGTGTGTGATAGCAATGAAACCATACATTGTGGGCAGGAATTGCACAATCCTTGCTTTTATTTCCATGCATATGAGCACAAAATGGACAGTAAATCTGAATACAAAACACAGCTGCCAGATTTCTCCTACAGCTACACTGAAAAAGTCATGAGCAAATATTTGAGTTTAGGAACCCAAATACAGAATAACAATGAGAATATATCATGTTTAATTTCTTGTTCATAGGATTCCATACAATGCTTACCTATAAAGATTTATGTTGTACTGTACAGGCTATTACAGACTCATTAAATCCAAAATTAAAGTTTTGGAGTGCCAGTACCTTGTAAAAATGTAATGAAGAAACTATCTACTAACAATACATAAGTAAGCTGGCACAAATTGCACAATATTTTTCCCCAAACAGCACTAGACTGTTGTATTGCCAAGAGGCAAAAAGGTTCTTTTCCACCAAGGGATTCAAAGGTAATAAGAACACCAGTCGTGAAGGAAAATCTCTATAATAATGAGATATCTGTATAATAATGAGACATCACCAAGTCACAAGAGTAGACAGAGAACAAACCCACACCCCTTCTGTTACAGGAACCCTGAAGAATGACAGCAGGTGGACTCCAGGTGCTGGCTGGGGTGCTCAGCGCTGCTCTGCAGTCCAGCCTGAGCCAAGGATCCTATAGTAGAAGGGGTGTGGGTATATCCTCTGTTTTATTCTTGCATCTTGCTTTTAAAAAATCTTTATTCAACCCAATAAATTACATAATTCATATACCAAACGTAAGATAACAAATCTAAATATACAAATATAGCACATAAAGGAAATGCGAATACTCAGTATGACAAGGTCTCTCCCAAGGCCATCAAAACTTGTTCTTTGTGGGAAGGGAAATATGTCAGGCAAGTCAATTTGATAACATCAGTTTTGTGACTTGTTGATATATCATTACTACAGAGATTTCAATTAAAAAATTTTCCTTCACCACTGGTGTGCTTATTGCCTTTGAATCCCTTAGTGGAAAAGAACCTCTTGGCATTACAACTGTTTCATGCAATACAGCTTCAGTTATCATCTATAAGATGGAAGCACTTCAGAATTTATGAAGAATCCATTGATACAATCCACTTGGACAACCCAACTCAACGTTAAGCCCTTTGTTTGAACGAGATACCATTAAGCATACCCTTAGCTTTTCCACTGCAATCTACTTAAAATTGTTAATGTTAGCTATATCATGCCACATGTATCTGATTTTTTATCATGTAACCAAAGACCACAGAGGCTTTCATGATGACTTACATGAAATAACCTAGGTTCAGTGTAAAAGTCCAATAAAATACAAACAATTAAAAATGAGCCCAAAACAAAACTTTTAAGATATACTAAAGGCTTAAATGGCTCTAACCAGATCCTCCAACCTTCTGACACAGTAAAAATCTCCTAGCCAACTGCTGCTGAGCAAATTGACCTAATGAGCCTCCCTGGACAGGAAGTTACCTAATTATGGTGCCAGTCCTAAGAAAGTTCTGCACTTTGAGGTCATCTGCTTTTTCAGTATGCTGAAGCCCTTGAAGTAGGGCCTCTTCTGATAACCTGAAAGATCTGGAAGGTTCATATAGAAGTATATATCCAAATGTATATATACTGAATATCATGCATTACATAACCAAATAATGAGACAACCTTACCTATCTCACACAATGTCATTAATGTTTGCTGTATGCTTTATCAAAGGAGATATAAAGTTCAGGGAGCTTGAGATCTAAAAGGAAGAGATAGGGAAGAAACAGAAAAGATAAAAGAATGAAAGGAAGTGGGAAAGTTTGCATTTTCAGACCAGACATAAATGCCTGTATATATTCTGCACAAATATATAGCCACTTAAGGAGGGCTGATTTAAGAACAGACTTGGAAAAATGAAATAAATATGGCATTGCAGAGAACAAATGGTAAGGAAAGGCAGGCACAATGTGCATCACTCAAAACATGTCAAGTGGGAGAGTAAATCACCTTGAAGCAAGTGAAAATAGTTATAAGAATAAAGGTTATGGCAACATGGACTCTGAGAAGGAGTAAGAAAAACTGTAAGTGTAACCTCAGTTTGTAGGTTCTGTGGGGCAGAACTTGGAATGAATTTTGCAATAATTCAAAAGATAATAAAACATTTTTACTTTTCACTTAACATGCAACAAAACATTTTTACTTTTCACTTATGTAACAAAAACATACATCTTAGTAACACAACAGAACAGTGATCTTTTAATGTCCAAACAATTCGCTTTTCCCTCCTTCACAGCTAATCAACCCCAAAGTCCATCTCTTTCCTCTCATTGGTGGCCCATGAAGTCTCCAGCCGAACACTCTATGTACCGTATTCCAAGATGAGGGTCCTAAATTAACTCTTACCACAAGTGGTCTGTCTTGATAACGGGGAAAAATAGCTATGAGACAGAGGAGGTCAGAAGGGTACAAAGGATCCCAACTTATATTTACCAAGGTCCAATTCAGTATGAAGACTCCAGATGTAAAGAGTATTCAATAGTTTTATTAGAAAATATCCCTGCATACAATCACACCTGAAGTGATCAAAATATACACACAATCAAGAACTAAGAAATAAAGAGGTGATAACAGAGACTAAGAAGCAGTTATAGGGGTTATACTATTTGTACAGATGTGCAGATGTCTGTGTAGAAAGGAAGTGCAAATGGCCAGCATTTCATGCAGAGAAAAGAGGCCAAAAGAATAGACTTTGGTGCCATTAGGCACCCTCAAAGTGCACACCAATGTGGCACTTACTCTCTGTTTTTATAGGAATTTGAGGGGCGGTATCCCAGACCAGAATTTGATGGGATTAATTAACATTGATGGTCCTACCAGGATAGATTGAATGGGTCTGAGGAGTAGTTTGAATAGGTTCCCAGGCTTAGACAAAAGGGGAAAATAGGTCTGATAGGCATCAGGAAGGATCGTTGATGAAATTAATGGAGGGTGCAGGAAAGACTGGTGTTGAGACAATGATTTCCACATAGGCATAGGTATCACACAAAGGGGATGATGTAGGGGTATTGAGACAGAGAAGGTTCACCAGGTGGCTATTGAATAGCTATGGAAATTCAGATATTTACCTTTACTGGGTGGAGGGGAGGTTGGAGATTGCTCTTGAAAGCTCCTTGTGCAACTTGAGATTGAAACCCTTTTGCAGAGCTTTGGCTAGCTCTGTGGCACAGAAGAGTGTCCTCTTTTGCCTGGTTCTGTGAGTCTCTGGTTCAGGTCAGAAGTGGGGTGCCCTACTGTTGGGGCTATCCCGCAAGTAAGGCAGAACCTCTGAGCTACAACTCCCCATTGAATAACACAGCCCTGAAATAATAATTCTAAAATTTACAGTTTATAACAAAAGTCTCCTTCCCTTACCAGTTTCCATGCATAAATCTCTCCTCTGCTTTCCACACATTCTGCATCTTTCTGCAACTAGAGGCTCTACCTCTTCCTGGCTCATTCCATTACTAGCTAGGGGTTACATAAGCACAGCTGAGGATGAGCACCAGAAATTTCCACTGAATTGAGAAAGGAAGTCTGTGAGTGAAACTAAGGAAAGGTCTGGCCTGTTTTCAGAAGCAGATAAACATGAACATGCAGACTACAAGTAAAGTAATTAAATTCTACCAATCAAGTTTTGGACCTGAAGGAAGGATTTTATTTCTGATGTATCAGTGGAAAAGTGTTATATGTCTGAGAGATCTGGTCCAAGTTGTCTTAAAACAGGGACTATGCCATCCTTGACATTTATGATGCTAAAATTGTTCCAGTTTTTCAGTGATCCATGACTGAAAATTCTAAGAAAGCTTCCTTCCTTCCTTCCTTCCTTCCTGTTTATTTTCACTGTATCACTAATGAAATTTATTCACTGGTCAAAAATGGCATATTGGACTTCAGATACTATTTTTGTTAAGACCCAGAAGACGTCAGTGCATTTTTGCAATATGTGAGTCTACTTCACAGCACCATACACAAATGTCACAAAGTCAATTTACCCAGAGTAAAATAATACTATTTAAACATCTACTAGAAGGAAGGAGTGAAGGGCAGAAAGACTTCTTATTGAAAACATTACGAATATTCTTTATACATAGTCACTGCAAAATAGTATGTTTTTGTACTTCTCCCATATGGTTGTCATTTTCTAGTGGTTTGTACTATAAATTAAAACAGTGTTAATATTCTGGTTTAGCAACCAAATTAAACTGTAGTGCAGCCAGGAATGCTATAGATCTTCAATTTGATTAGCTCATCTAATTCCACCTAAATAATGAAATAAGAAGAAAGCCACATTAAGTCTTCAATTATACACATTTAGAGTTTACCACAATTAGACTGAATTAGAGTTAACAGAATAGATGGGCAGGGTTGGTTTTCACTATGAGTGATTTTTTAAAATATGTCATAGTAGTATAGGCAGAAAATGTTGTACCCTGCAGGATTGAAGAGAGGCTATATTTGCATAAATACAATTGTTGAAGGCATGTGAGCCACATCAGTATCATTTAGGGCTGGTTCCTAGTTGCGGGACTTCTCTCTGCCTACCACCAGATCCCACCTGTCTCACCCCCCTTTCTACCCCATCTGTGCCCCTACCTGCCTGTGTGTCCTTCCCCTGCTTGTGAGCCTTCCCAGAACTTACAATCATAGCTGCTCACACTGCCTGCATGCCCTGTGCCTGGTGGTACTAGGCAGTGAATGTATTTGGAGGTACTGACCCCATAGCTTCCAGGTATGGTTGCCAGGTCTTACCTGGCTGCTCTGCGGGGGGGGTGGGGGGGGGTCCTTCTCTGGCAGCTATTCCGTATGCCTGTGAAGATGTCATTGCGCAGGGCACGTTGGGGGTGGGGCTTCTATTGGTCGAGGAAAAACCATCGGGTTTTTCCACAAACGATAGAGTATCCTCCCGCAACATGCCCTGAGCGATGTTGTCACCTTTGGGTGACGTCATTGCACCAGGCACATTGGCGTGATCCCGGCACTTTGGGGGTGGGGTTCCCCCCGTCAGCCAAATCCAGGCCAGCAGATCAGGGGACCCTAAAGTAGGCAAGCCCCCACCCTCAGTCGGGGAATGGCAAGCCTACTTCCAGGAGCAACACTGCCATGTACCACCTGCATGCCAGTCCCCAATAATGCTGTCATGGGCTGTCATTGCCTCCCTCCACATCCACTGGGAATGGCGCAGGCTCCATTGGGCAGAGACCATGGTGTGCTGGGTGCCTCACTGCAGAGGGTTGGGATTGAAGGAGCCCAGGATGGTTCTGCCCACAAAGTACCCTTTATTGGGCAGTTCCATGGGTGGCTGAGGAGGACTGGCCATATCACACCCAAGTAGCCCTAGGTATATCAAAGGCCCAGGGGAGAAAGGACACAGGGTGGCATGAAGCCCCCTCCTCCCCTTTTGCTGAGGCTCCAATAGAGCATGCCAAGGAAAAGGTGATGGAGTCTGACAATGCTGGGAGCACAGGTTGAAAAGCACTTGTGAGCAGGTGGAGAAAAGGTAGGCAGTAGGCAAGGTATATGGATGGGGGTGAGCCCCACCACAACCCTGGGCCCTGGCAGTTACCCCACCTCAGGATATGCTGACACCAGCCATGAGCCGTAAAAATGAGGTTTAATTGATATCTGCTTCATATTCTGCATAGAAAATCACTGGTCTTTTAAACAGCTGAAGTGACCTGAAGGCTGTAATTCTTTTTTTGTTTTGTTTTTTAAAGTAGTTCCTAGTAAATATTAACAGTATTGGACTGAACATGCTGAAGTTTAAGCAGAGTTGATTATCAGAGTGGTTGAGCAAATGCTGAAGCAAACATATAAAATTTGATTATCACCATGTAACATAGAATTCTTCATGGTATAATTCTCAAACCAAGTAAATTATGCCATCAATAGCAATCTGTTTCTGCCAGTTGTACAACAGTGTGATAAATATGGATTGCAATGAACATTGAATTGTGCAACAGAGCAATTGCAAAATCACAATGACGCAATCCACATGGATGTATTCAGCCTTTCCTGTCAAGTTTATTTGTGTGGACTGAACCTCTCTTGGAAAGAACCTTAATGTGACATATAAATGACGTCTCAGGCAATCTCTTCTAAATTACAGCAGCTGGGGCTGTCCACTATTAGTTTGGGCTCTCACTTCTCTCTTTATTTCTCCTCTATTATCTGGTTTAAAAAATTATATTAGCAGCAGGAGGGGCCTACGACTCACTGAGGTGCTAAATCAAAGGAGGCTGGCTCAGAGTGACTGAGAGGTCCTTCCGTACAAAATGTTATACTAGCAGAAAACTAGATGTTCAGAAGATAGTATTGTATTACAGAATAAACCAGTGTGGTGTAAGAGTGTCAGAACAGGATCTAATTGAATCTAATCCCTCATCCTAACATACCTCAGAGCAATAAAAACTGATAGTACCACACACACCATGGAATCCTTGGAGGAAAACTAAGATATTAAGCTAGAATCTTCTTTCTGACGTCTAATACTCTATGCACAGGAAATGTGTGTATGGAAGAATTTATATTACATGAGGTCATTACCTACAGTCATGTGCAGGGATGGACTGGCTATTTAACTTACACAGAAACTTACTGGTTGGCCACTGCCCTAGAAGGCCACTGGTGGCTAGAAGCAAGTGTTCCACAAATGTGTGGTCCAGATGTCTTTGCCGAATAGAGACACTCAGACAGAGTCCAGGTGAGGAAGATTGCAATAAAAGTGGAGCAGAGCAAGGCCAAAGCCTGCAAACCAAGCTGCTCTGACCCCATCAAGGTGGTCAGATCTCTTATATCCCTGCTGACACACAAGCACATGGTGTATATATACAAAGCTATTGGTTACATTGTATAGGTAAAATCCTCATGAGAGCTACCTATCTACTACATATCCTCCTTATAAGGAACATACCATGTTGGCATCATTCCATTAGTTCAGACCTGTGGTGCAGGTTATTACGCATCTGAGCCCAGCCAGCTGAACCCAGCTGGAGTCTCTAGGCCCCCTTTTGTATCCTATTGCTAGCAGAAACAAGAAGGCACAGCTCGGCTTGTGTAGATAAGAATGGAATGTGGCAAAGATGCTCCCTTCCCAAGCACCTGTGCTGCTGGGCTGGGACATCCACTTGTTATCAGTCAAGCCTGACTGTATCCTAGCAACAAGTGATGAACTTTGGCCAGTCTGTGTTGCATCTCTAGGCCTGGGTCTCACACAAGCAAAACCATTCCCCAGAAGCTTTCGGTGCTTGAGGGACCGCTTCAGTCAGATCCTCAACAATAATGATAATCAGTGTCACCTCATCAGTTTTCTACTCCTGTACTGCCACCAGTTTGTGGGAGGAAGCAGTGGGTGAGTTAATGCACTTTGTTGCTGCCACTAAAGTCAGGGGCCCCTGTAGCAATGGTTTGCTCTTTGGGAGCTACTTTGGTTGGCTTGTTTCAGGGCCATTTTAATTTCCCAGTCACTCCTCGTCATGACTCCCATCTCAATAAGAATTAGTTCTTAAAGTTAGCATTTTCCAGCACTGCTGACATCAGAAGGAATACTAGCTAAGCTGATCTAGATAGAACCCTGATTGATTCTATCCCATTCAAGTTTATTGGAATGACTTTGCAATATTTATATAGAGCGTCCTACTGCATGCCACCTTTCAGTTTAAATATTTTAGTGTTTAACAAGTACTTGGCTGAAATAAACACTTCTGTGTCCCAACTTTCCTGCATGCTTTGTCATACTTCTACAAACCACTCAGAATAAGGAAGTATGGCTAAAACTGGCTGCTTATGAAACTAAAATTACTCTTTAAATCTATAGACCACTTTATAGACCAGCATAATGTGGCTGTAGACTGGGGTTACCAACTCCAGATTGGGAAATTCCTGGAGATCGTGGGTGGTGCCTGAGTAAGGCAGAGAGGAAGGAAACTCAATGAAGATGTGATAATGGATTCCATTCTCCAAACCTGTCATTTACTCCAGGGCAACTGCTCCTGGCAATCAATTGTAATTTCAGAAGACCTCCATGTCCATTGGTAACCCTACAATAGACTGAAGAGATGAAGAGATAGAATGTGTTTTTCTGACATCTTACGTCAGTGTTGTTTACAGTGAAGACCAATAATTTGGCAACTGTGTCAGCAAGATAAATTCAGCAAAATATCCTAAATAATTAAGAACGGACAAACTCAGGAAATGAAAGTGTTTTCAATATATCTAGAGGGACTCAGAAGCTCCATTTTATTTTCTCTCACTAGGAAATGCCAAAAGTTCTTAAATACATGGAGTTTGAGCCAAAGGTGCTCTTCAATGGACAACAGGTCTTATGCTAGAAGAGGCATTTGTTGTCATCAAAGGAAGGAGCCAATTTTAGCTTATTCCAACTTTCCCACTGCAGACTTTCCATCTTGCCCCCGCTCTGCTTATGAGGGTCCCTAACACCCTGGAGCAGAATTGGGGGGGGGGGAGTTCAGTCGGCTGCAGATGGAGAGAGAGAGAGGAAAATCCCTATTCCATGAGTTTTGCTCTGTTTGTGGTACTTTGAAGCTTTTGTTGTACTTGTTTTGGAACTGAGAAATATTCTGTCCAAGATAATTTACAAGATAAAAGAAAACTGAAAACAAATTAAAGAACTCTTACAGCAGACTCAGGCTTTTGGCCTAGGCTGTCTTGGGCCAGCTTGACCAGCCTGAGTCCAGAGTGGCTAAAGACTCCTTAGGAGTTGAGGAGCGACATGCAGCCAGCTATGAACCAGCTAAAGTTAGTGAATTAGAGATACAGGAGCCTCAAGATTCATTGCCGGCAGCTGACCTTGACCTACCCATGCATAGCTCTGAAGTAGCCGATGAAGCACAGCTGCAGGAAAGTAGCCCACCAGGTTCCCTCTCATTAATTGAACAGTGAAGGAGAAAACTCCAACAAGACTTAGGGACATGCAGACAGAGTGCTTGTCTCTTGGCTCAGCGCCAGATGCTTAATGATTGCAGTTCTGAGTAAGTGCAGGAGCATCTCTGAGCAGGTGGCAGTAAATCAGGCTTGTTAAGGAATTTCTTCTCTCTATATAATAATCCTTTTTCAAGGGGCAACATTCCATGCGCTCCCTCAGCCATTGGCCCATCAGCTGCCACTCAAGAGTACTCACGTGACATTGGCTGGGTGGTGGGTCTGCTCCTTGCTCCACTTCCCCGCCCACTCCCCCTTTAGCCACTGTGCCCTGTCAGAATTACTGGCAAATGGCTTTCTCTCTTGATGAAGATGCTTTTCCTGCTTGCCTCCTGTGTGGGACTAACTTTCCCCTCAATGGCTGTTGGTAGGTGTTACGAAATGACAGTTACCTGTGTTTGTAAGATGGCTATGGTTCTTTGTTTAAAATGTTCCCCCATAAGGTTTAATTGAGCTGTAGTTCCAGAGAGGGGCCTGCAGGGGTATCACTCACTGGGTTGAATGGGGCTTCCTTATCTGCTGGCCTACAGTTCCCAGCTGCCCCAAGGCCAAAAAGTGCAGGAAAACAGGGCAGTCTTTGTCCCTGGGAGGCAGCAGAAATTCAGCCACTCCACAGTTGGTGGCACTGGAGAATGAATGGTAGTTTCCCTGTTCTCTTGGGCAAGAGAGAGAGGCTGAAGTACAGCCAGAGGCCATGTAGTGCCACAGCCAGGCAGTACCACCCCAGACCTCATCCACTCCGTTACCAACCTGGCAGGAGGTTGGGCTGGAGGACTGACAGGCAGGGCACTCCGACTAAGGTTAACCAAATCAGGAGTCAAGTTCTTCTTGCTCCTTATCCACAATAGGCTGCCGCCAGACCTACTTTGTCCAGGACCGCAAGGCACAGGTCAACCTTGCTTCCTTTAGGACTTTGAGCAGAAGCCCAAACTCTTTCCAGAGTCAGGAGTTCCACCCAATTACTATTGGTAGGGCCACAAAGGCAACTAGAAAAAGCCTTCTGCAAGCCCCCAGACTAAAACACACCACACCGGTATTTAACTAAACATTTTATTTTTGAGGTGCAAGGCAATACCAACACACTGCATAAAACAAAAAAAGATTTTTAATATCTCTAGCTAGTTACCTTGGATATTATCGCACCAATGTCCACAGTGTTTCTTGCAGCATAAAGAAACAATGTGCTTTCAGCAGTCCAGCAAGGCAGATAACAAATCTCAATTCCTCTAGCAGAGGTTCAGGGTTTCACCCCAATGGAAAAACATTAGCACCTTGTAGTATACCCATCTCCAAGTCTAACATTTGACAAAGAAGGTAAGAAAAGCCTTCACTTTTAACCTCCTCTTGGAACACCTGGTCACAGGCACTAATTGGACCTTGCGACCAGATTCACCTGAGCCTGGTCAGAGAGTCTGACATGTAAATGAATATTGGGCAGAGGTAATTGAAGGTGGAGCTGATTGAGATCCACATGTTAGGCTGTTGCATGGGAAGCCCAACCAGCCTCAGCTGTCCAAGGTAATTAAAAAAAAAACACAAGTCTTCACGGAGTCAGTGTTAGGCAACCATGAGCTAATGGTCTACAGGTGGCCTTAGCACTGCTCCAGCTCAAGAATGTAAGCTAAGCACTGGCTTCTGCAAGGAACTACAAACAATAAACAACTAAAAAATAAAATATCCCCTGGTTACTGCAGGCCGGTCCAAGGAACAACCCTATCCTGAGCCCACAACCTCCAGAGGTAGAGAGTATTGTGTGTAGGGAGAAGCAAGGAAAGGCCAGAACCTTGGGTTGCCAACTTTCCAGGGATCCCCCAATGAGCCAGTTTGGTGTAGTGGTTAAGTGCATGGACTCTAATCTGGGACAACTGGGTTTGATTCCCCCCTCCTCCACTTGCACCTGCTGGATGACTTTGGGCAAGCCGTAGTTCTCATAAGAGCTGTTCTTGACAGGTACAGTGCCATAGACTCCACTCTCCCAACCAGCCATTCCCTTCTGGGGAACCACTGTTGCCAATCTCAGGAGAGGGGGGGGAAATCACTCAGAATTACAACTGCTCTCCAGGAGGGAGGGGGAAGGAGATGCAAAGCTGAAATCAGAGGGGCAGATAATGGCAGGTTGATGCTTGTCTGGGAAGGAGATAGGGTTGCCAACTCCAGGTTGGGAAATTCGTGGAGATTTGAGGGGTGGAGCCTAGAGGGGGTGAGGTTTGAAGAGGAGTGGGACCTCAGACAGGTACAATGCCATAGACTTCAACCTCCAAACCAGCCATTTCTTCCTGGGTAACAATTGTTGCCAATTTCCAGGTGAGGGCTGGAGATCATTGGAAATTACAACTGCTCTTCAGGTAGCAGAGATCAGTTCCTCTGGAGAAAATGGTGGACCCTATGTCAATATACCCTGCTGAGGTCGTCACAGCACATTGATGCTGAGTGCCCAAGGCCTTGGCACTCTCCCAGAGCCTCCTTCTAGAACTTGTATTTATTTCCACAACGGGCCTTATTTCTAGTGCCTATATAAATCAGACCTAGAGATTGTGGAAGCAGCTTGTCACAACCCTGTGAGCTTTGTGACCACAACTCTGGACTCTGCCTGCTTTCAGTGACCTTTGGACTGATCCTCAAATCCGCTTTTCAGACCTGCCTGAACCTTGCTGATCAATGATCTTGGACTTGACTCTGCTTTCCTGAACAACCCGTGAACTCTGACTGCTGCTAACCTGGTATTTCATCTCTGGACTCTTGACTGCAATCTAGCTCTGTTGCCTTACTCTGTCTGTATTCTAGGATGTGGCTATAGTTGCATCTGTGCCAATGCCTCAAACAGAGATACTTGACTGTGCCAAGTATCAGACAGAACTCTTGACTGAGGTCTGGAGGAGGTGGTCATTGCCATGTGTTGGCCTGAAGGAGGCTTGAAGCTCCTGTAAATATCTGGTAACTTAGTCTGCCTTATATCTAACAGCTAAGGCATGTATAGAGGGAGGGACAAAGGGATTGTTTTACTCTTTTCTTTTGAATCCCTTGATCAATCTGGTGCTGTGCTAAAATTATGCTTGTGAACATTTTCTTTTTAATAAATGCTTTATAACTTTTGATGCTTTAACTTTTGCCACATAGACCTCCATCATCCTAAAAATGCTATTTTGAAAGGAGCACCAGGAGGAAGGGGAGGGCAGACAGTTGGCAATTGACTACTCCCTAATGGTGCACAAGGCAGCAAGCAGCAGGCTGTCCATGCTGAGTAGCGGGGGACGCAGGGACAAGGACTCAGAACATGGGAGGGAAGCTGTGGGAGTTCTGACCCTCCCAGTGGGCAATTCCTACAAAGGTCAGGTGGCGGCAGAAGTTGAACTGAGAAGGAGAAAAGCCCCTACAGTTGCTGGGGAAAACTCAGGAGGACAGGGTAGAATAGGGCCTGCAGGCAAGAGCTGGATGGTTCCACCACACAAGGTATGAACTTTTGTGTGCATCCATACTTCTTCATATACAGTGAAACAAGACATCCTCAACCATTATATGTAAGGGGGGGTGGTTGCCAGGGAGGACTAATTAGAGTCAAGATGCATAAGTAACTGGGTGATTATAGCTGAGATTGGAGTAAAGTGGTTGGTAAGATCTGTGACTAGCAGTAAATTAGCATACACATACAAGAATTAACAAACAGGTGTGAGAACTGAGTTCAAAAACCAGTGGGGAAACATTTTAACCTCCCAGGGTATTTAGAATTTCAAAGTGAGATTAGAAAGAGAAACTGCTGAATTGCAAATGATAATGAAGCTTAAGACAATGCATCATCCTGGATTGAATCAACACCTAGGTTTCCTGTCTCATTACCAATGCTGATTTCTCCATGTCGACTACCCCTTCTGCACATCACACCTAATCCAATCATTGCTATTTGCCATTTACCTGCTATTGTCATATACCTGCTATAGTAATTTGGCATCTGAAACCACTCTACTATCCAAGATATAAGGACATATGGATTCATATTCTAGCTGTATCTGGAGAAGTGAGCAGTGACTCATGAAAGCTCATACCCTGCCATACAATAAACTGTTCCGTACACATAAATTTAAAAATATGGAAATTCATACAACCCACCATTCTGGGAAGTATCACCTGGCTTAATAGTCACAGGGACTGGGGGAGGGGGAGAATAAGAAAAAGGATTGAATTACATACATCATAGGTTAAGAGGAACCTGGTGTATACTCAGAAGGCCTTGGTGCAAGCTGAAAAATAGGGTTGCCAGGTGAGAGGAGATTCAGGGGCAGGGATATGGGGGGGGGCATGATGATTTGTGCACTGCTTTTTCATTTCAAGGGAAAACCTGGATCGCAGATTAGATTCCTACGACCACTCAGTGTCATGTCTGGGTTTTCCTCAGAAGTGATGTAGCAGCATATAAATCACTGAGTTTATTTTATTTTACTCCCACCACCTCTTGGAGCAATGGTGGGCAAGGATAGCAGGAGGCCTGGGAGGTTTACAGGAGAGTAGAAGGGAGACTTTCACTTCCCTGTTAGTAACCATCAGGAGTGCTAGGCCTACACAAACGGTTCAGAAAAAGGCCAGGACAATCCTGAGCTTAGGGGACAAGAAACAGCTTTTTGTTAAGTATTGTTATATCTTTTTTTTTTTTTTGCAAGCCAAGTAAATAAATAAACCATTACGGTAAAGAAAATTGGGTGTTTGTTTTTGGTCCACTATGCTGTAGTCAGAGCTCAGTGGTGGCACACTTGCATTACATTGAGAAGGTCTATGTCCAATCTCCTGTTAAAGGGTTTCAGTAAGCAGGTGTTGGGAGAGAATGATCCTTTTCTTTCTGCGATCCAGGAGACAGTACTGAGTTAGACGGAGCAATGGTCACACTTGGTATAATGTAACTTCTCAGTTTCCTGTAACAACATTAAAATTTAAACGATGGGATTTTGGAGAAAAAATGTGTGAGAGCTGTTAAGTATTTTGTATCGTTTAACCCTGACATACATGTCCTAACTCATGGAATCAATTTTTTTGAAACGAACAAATTCAGTGTAAAGAATTAAAAAAAAAAACCTGGAGAAAATATATGGGAAAATGTATGTTTTCCTGTGGCACAGTTTGAAGGCACAATTTACATATGGAAAAATGGTGTAGAGGAAAAGGGTTCTCCCAGTACCATAAACTGTGTCACCCTGTCTGTTAGTCATACAATTCTGAAGAAATTGGAGATCTGTGATCAAATCTCCAAACATATTGTCTGCACTTTTAGTCAGAAGCTTCCTTCTAAAATGAGAATGTCCACTGTGTTCATTTCCTTTTTAAGGCTTTCTTTGTTTCATAAACAGATCCAGACCTTTTAATCAAGCAGTTAGCAAAAACAGGCTTGCTGCTATAGCCAAAATGCTAATCCCGCTGAGCTTTTCAGAATCACCTACCCCCCTTTTTAAAAAAAGCCAGATGTCATATGTATCAAGGGAGATGAGACAAGTACATACCATACTTTGGATACTGCCTAACGTTGCATCACATCTCTTCTTGTTGCAAAGCAAATGTTAAAGATATGTTCTGGGTGGTACACTCCATCTACCATTCCTTGAGCCAAAAAGTAGAAATGAAGCAATGGCATGCTAGAAGATTATCTGAAACTGACAGATGCAAGTTATTAAGTGCTCCTTGTCACAAACTTGAACTCTGCACGTGTAGGGAGCAAACTGTGGTAGAGCCAAGAAAATGATAAACTGACCTGCAAATGCTAAACATTGGATGTTCAGCATGACTTTCTCATATTAACCCTAGATAGAGGACATGTGTGTAAACAATACCAAATATCCATTGTTTGGAATGCACTGGAAACTTAAATCAAGCACAAACAAATCTAGATTGTAAACAAAAGAGAAAGCTTGAGTAGATGCATAAAATCCCATGTCATGAGTACTTGACACCTTTACAGATGTTTATTTTTCTTAACATTTTATAGCTTTTTGCAACAACACTGGAAGCACATCACATAATTTCTCAGTAATGGTTACAAAAACTCTATTCCTAGATTACACGTGGAGTTATAGAACTAGGAGTGATTTGTATTACTGAGGTCATGGCGGATGCCAAATTTGAATGCCCATGTGTGATGGACTACACTTTTAGAAGCTTAGAAGTGCTGTACAAACAGGTAAGGGACTGTGAAGGGTTAATTCCTCACAGAGCCAGAGAGCCTTGAGTGACTGGCTGCTCCAGGAGATCTGATTGGTTAGCATAAGCTGAGCGGAGAAAGACTTGAGAGCTGAATGATGAGGGGAAAGTCAGTCTGAATGCAGCCTTGACTGAGAGCATTTTAACACAGATGGAGTACTGGGGGAGGTTGGAAAGGATGAATGGGTAGTTAGGCGAAGACTTCCATTTAGGCCAGAAAAGGGGATAGATCTTCAAGTGAGAGAAGAAATGTCCCTATCCAGACAAAACAGGGAGATAGCTCTGAAGAGTGGAAAAATCCCTGTCTGGTGTGGTTAGAAACTGCCTTTTGAGAAGGGTCAGTAAAGCTCAAGAAGAATACTGGTGAGTTTGGAGAAGGGGTTAGGGTACTGGACAGAGTGTACCAGCCTTCAAGAAACCAAAAGAGCCAGTGAATACTCAAAGAAAGTGTACTGGAATGTTTGGGAAACACTGGAACAAAAGCCTTGCATCTTGAAGATCCTAAGTCACCTGGGGACAGCTTATGAAACAGTCAATAGCCTGAAACATATGAACTAAAGTCTGTGCATATACTGATTTACGTAAGAGTTCTATATTGAGTTACCTCAGAAATTTTATCCAATTTCATCTGACTTTCCCCCTCTACATCCGTGGGGAGGGCGGGATATAAATCCAATAAAATAAATAAAATAAATATGTTGAATAAAATATTTTGTTAATTTGGAATTTCAAAAGCCTGAAGTGCTGTTTAAGTTAAAGGGGGCTTCCAATCCTTCCTTCAGGTTCCTGGGCTGAGCCAATAGTCAAAATATCATACTGTGACAGCGTGGGACAGCTGAAGTTCTTCAGAAAAGAAGAAAACAGATCACTAGCATGGCTCACTCACAAAAGGGAAAGAAAAACAGAGGGAAAATCTTGCCTCTGAGGGAAGGAAGTGGATGGGGGCATCATACCATCATGCTTTTTCATCCTTATGTTGTGCCTTGACAAAGGTTTCATTAATTTCAACATTCCTAATTTAGCTCCTGTTCTTTTCTTGCCTTATTCTTAGCATAACTATTAAACATTTATTAAGTATTGATAAAGTGGCTAGGTTTTGAACAGAATATTAAAATTGCCCCAGCCTGAAAAATTTATATGCCACAAAATGTAGAAAAAAATTTGACATCTGGGTAACATATTTTATTTTAACATGTTATCTAAAAACACTTATGAGGGCTTTTCTTCTTTTTGTCACTACAATAAATTTGAGAGATAGATAGGTTGACAAATGGTAGTGATTCAAGGACACCAAGTCAGCATCAGGGATGAGTGGGGATTTGAACACAGGACATCTGATCCTAGCCTAACACACAATGTATTAAACCATACTAGCGATCAAATATGGGAGAGTCAGATGATTATACAAGAGTTTAGGAAGCAAGTTTCAAGTGGAGCAAGAATCTTTTTTTTTTTAACAAAAAGCTATCCTTTGACTCAGAAATCTGCACAGATATGCATATATTTCATTACAAGCAACACAGCTGAAGGTTTGACAGGAATTTCTTCTAGCAGTTCTATGGTCAGAGTTCTTGCTTTGTAGAGATTATCGTACATTCACATTTATCCATAAAATGAATCCATAAAATGTTCCTTGTTTTACTAGGCATATTTCATTTTAAAAGGAAAATTTTGTTTGCACATGATGAACATGTAGTATAAGAGGTGTTAACTTATTATATCAAATGAGCTTTGAAAATATAAGTGGGGATTTGAACACAGGACATCTGATCCTAGCCTAACACACAATGTATTAAACCATACTAGCAATCAAATATGGGAGAGTCAGATGATTATACAAGAGTTTAGGAAGCAAGTTTCAAGTGGAGCAAGAATTTTTTTTTTAACAAAAAGCTATCCTTTGACTCAGAAATCTGCACAGATATGCATATATTTCATTACCAGCAACACAGCTGAAGGTTTGACTGGAATTTCTTCTAGCAATCCTATGGTCAGAGTTCTTGCTTTGTAGAGTATCGTACATTCACATTTATCCATAAAATGAATCCATAAAATGTTCCTTGTTTTACTAGGCATATTTCATTTTAAAAGGAAAATTTTGTTTGCACATGATGAACATGTAGTATAAGAGGTGTTAACTTATTATATCAAATGAGCTTTGAAAATATATTTGATGTTCCAGGCATTAGTGTAAAGGAATTCCTGCACTTCTAGGGATCCCTTGGGTATATAATTCACAGGAAAAAAGAAGTGTATAATAAACATATTTTAATTGATCTTCTCCAATTTATATGGAACTGAATACTTTTCATGGATCTACAGGAATTTTAGTTTGAACAGTAAAGCTATAGTTCTGGTTTAGTAACCACAGAATTTTAATGGCATGTATCAAAAAGCTTCAACTTAAACCTGTATTTCAAATCTCGATTCACAGTTTTTCCATGCATTGAAAGCTGTTATCAGCAATTGCTTTGTTTTCAAAAGTATAAATTCCATTTCCAAACCAAATACCAATGTTTTCTTTTGCTTCTAAATGTGTGTGTTAAATGCCATTGATCCTGTTAACAGCCATTCTCAGGTCTTGCAAACTGGACTGTGGCTTCCTTTACTGAGTCAATCTATCTCGGGTCTTCCTCTTTTCCTGCTGCCTTCATCTTTTCCATAATTAATTTTTTTCTTTGTACAATTCTCCTGCCTTTGACAATATTGAAAAATTCTAGAATTATGTTGACCTGGTAATGATGGTAGAAGTGGGATATCAAGTCTACTCTCAAATGGAGAAATGAGTGACAAATGTCATCAATTTGATTCCTTCTCCCCTTGATATAAAACTTTACAGGCCAGTCAGTCTGACTTCGATACCGGGTAAGTTGGTGGAAACTATGATTAAGGAAAGAATTAATAGGCACATAGATGAACAAAAACTATTGAGGTAGACTCAGCATGCATTCTGTAAGGGAAGATCTTGTCTCACTAACCTGTTAGTGTTCTTTGAGGGAGTGAACAAACATGTGGACAAGGGGGACCCAATAGATGTTGTTTACCTTGACTTCCAGAAAGCTTTTGATAAAGTTCCTCATCAAAGGCTCCTAAGTAAGCTCAATAGTCCTTTTGTGGATCAAAAACTGGCTGATTAATAGGAAATTCAGAGTGAGTATCAATGGGAAATTTTCTCAGTGGAAGGTGGTAAGCAGTGGGGTACCGCAGGGATCAGTACTCGGTCCGATGCTTTTTAACTTGTTCATTAATGATTTGGAGTTGGGAGTAAGCAGTGAAGTGGCTAAATTTGCAGATGATACAAAGTTGTTCAGGGTGGTGAAAACAAGGGAGGATTGTGAGGCACTCCAAAGGGATCTGTCAAGGATGGGTGAGTTGGCATCAATGTGGCAAATGGGGTTCAATGTGGCCAAGTGCAAGGTGATGCACATTGGAG
>NW_015170319.1:487299-489490 GCF_001447785.1 Gekko japonicus | reverse complement strand
CCCTTAAAGTTTTTAATGCCAAATTAGCTGCTCAATTATTCTACGGAGTACCAATCTGGACTGAAGCCTTAAATGGGGACTTGGAAATAATTCAGTCCAGATTCTTGTGGAAAATTCTTGGACTTCCCTTGTGTGTTCCTTATGCAGCTTTATGCTTAGAAACCAATCAAAGGCTTCTATCGACCAGAGCATGGCTGATAACAACTCAGTTCTGGCTTAAACTTCATTTCCAGGCTAGAGCTAAAAGTATTATTACTCACATGTTAACTGAGTCCCATCTCTCTCCATGGCTTAGATATGTAGAGGAGAAACTCTCTACAATGGGAATATACCCAGATTATTTAGCCCCCTTTTCAGATAAACAAGCCTATGCTATTATTAACCAAAGATTTCTTGACATCGAAAGGCAAGAATTTACACAACATGCAGCCAGCAGATGCTACCTGAGTAGGTTGGGGGTTTTTTACATGGGCTCTACTGCGAAGTATCTGTCAAGTTTAACAGCCCCACATCATCACAGAGCATACATACTTGCACACTTTAATGTTCTGCCATCAGATGTGCATTTAGGGAGGTACCACCAGATACCATATGTAGACAGACTTTGCCTTTGCTCTCTAAAAGATAGAGAATCCACTACACATACCATACTTCATTGCCCCCTTTATAGGGATATCCGATCTCGTTTTATTACTCCACTTCTAGAGGGTAAGAGCTGGCATTCTGATGACTCAATTGTTCACTTTCTTCTGTTCCATTCTAATTGTGAAATAATGGAGGATGTTGCAAATTTTTTATATTATGTGATCAGAAGACGAGGCTCGAATAGCCAAGTGTAAGTCACTGATACATCTTAGTATTTTCCCGTATTTCCATGATGTTTTGTGCTTTCATGCCAATAAAGGGTTTTTTGGTGTGTGTGTGTCTGTATAAACTGATGGTACATCCTCATTTGGAGTACTGTGTAAAGTTCTGGTCACCACACCTCAAAAAAGATATTATAGCATTGGAAAAAGTGCAGAAAAGGGCAACTAGAATGATAAAAGGGTTGGAACACTTTCCCTATGAAGAAAGGTTAAAGCACTTGGGGCTCTTTAGCTTGGAGAAATGATGGCTGAGGGGTGACATGATTGAGGTTTATAAGATTATGCATGGGATAGAGCAGGTAGAGAAAGAAGTACTTTTCTCCCTTTCTCACAATACAAGAACTCGTGGGCACTCCATGAAATTGCTGAGCAGTCGGGTTATAACAGATAAAAGGAAGTACTTCTTCACCCAAAGAGTGATTAACACATGGAATTCACTGCCACAGGAGGTGGTGGTGGCTACAAGCATGGACAGCTTCCAGAGGGAACGGAATAAACATATGGATCAGAGGTCCATCAGTGGCTATTAGCCACAAGGTATAGATAGGAACTCACATGCTGGGGCAGGTGATGCACGGTATTCTTGGTTTTTTGGGGGGGCAACAGTGGGAGGGCTTCTAGTGTCCTGGCCCCACTGATGGACCTCCTGATGGCACCTGGTATTTTTGGCCACTGTGAGACAGAGTGTTGGACTAGATGGGCCATTGGCCTAATCCAACATTGGCTTCTCTTATGTTCTCATGTTCTTATGTTTGGTGCAAAAAATGCTTGCTGAATTAGGGACAACCAAAAAATCACAGCTTTAAAAAATAACAAATTAGCTTTTCAAAAAAAATTGTATCAATGACAATGACATTACCACTAAGAGGGCTCAGATGTCATACTTTTCCTGCTCTTTGTCTTTTTTGTTTGTTTTGTTTAAAGAATCTAGGTTAGCATTCTTACATTTCAATCACTAAGTAAAATTGCACTGAGGGAGCAATCCTAGGCATGTCTGCTTAGAATTAAGTCCCATTTTATTTAATAGGACTTACTCTCAGGAAAGTGTTTTTAGGATTAAAACCTCTACCTCAGGGTTATTTTTTAAATAAAAGCTTTCACAACATATAAAAAATAGTGGACATTATTTATGTCATGCACACATTATTCAAAATGTATTTATGATAAATGCACATACATACAGTTTGCACAATATACAGGTTTGCAAAAGAACTACTAGGATTTTCACAGCTATATTTGGTGGTTTGAGTGTTAGTAATATGCAGTTGATAAAAGAAAATAGGCCTAACTTGAACAAAAGTAATCTGGACACTTCAATTTATCTT
>NW_015170319.1:452358-487282 GCF_001447785.1 Gekko japonicus | reverse complement strand
AGGAATGCAAGCATTTTGATTCCCTACAGCAATTTCTATTGTGTGGATAATCTGTAAGAGGAAACCCATTCTAATGTGCTAGCAAGTTACCTTATAAAAGGCTGACGTCTGTCTTGTATCCTATCATTTTTCAGTGTCTCTCTTTTTTAAAGCAGCTCTGTAATCTGCTAGCATATTGAGTATAATCTTGTGGCTTTCAAACATCTGAATATGTTTTCTATTAATCCAGCGGCAAACACTGATAGTCCCCTGCCTCCAGTGAACCCATTGTAACAGTAGATCAGTTACAGCATTCTTGGAAGCAAAGGTTACCAAGAGAAATGTCAGATATCTCAATTTCACAATAACACTGCAAGTTCACTGGAGGGTGTGAAGCAAATTCCTGAATCCTCTCTGTATCATTATACTATGGATATGGATGGGAAGTATTTCTAGCTGAAAGAAATCTTCAGATGTCTGCATATGATTTGGTGAGAGATTTCTGTTATATAGGAACTGGCTTTGAATTACTGTCCCTTGCATACATGTCAGTTTGCCATAATATTTCAGTAAGAGGAAATAAAAATTATGTTTCAAGGTTGTCAGGTGAATGGTTGTCGTCTATTGGTACACTATTAAATTAGCAATTAAAAGTATTGGATCAGGCCAAATGGAAATTTATTTTGGAGAGTCTGCAATGTATTATTATAGGAGAAAAGTACAGCCTGGCCCACCCACCAACACTACTGCAAAACAGCAGAAGGATTTCTGCCACAGCTAAATTCTTTATGTGGAAGGAAGGCTTAAGTGTATATTGTTTACTCTATTATGCATGCACATACTTTCAAATGTACACACTGCATGAAAAACAATAGTAAAGTAATTCTGTACTAAATTAATTCTTTTTTTTAGTATGCCAGCAATCTGTGTGCCAGCAGTCTACTATTGTTGAAATTCTTAAACTCATAGGGTTCTGTTAGCAGATACTTTTTCATTTTGGGGGGAATTCTATGTGTTTACACACCTTACTGATTGGAATATGTTATCATTTTCCCAGTAGGTGTAAGACCACATGTTCTATGAATTTTCAGAAGGATATCTGAACATCAGAAAAACAATATTATCTTTTTTCTTTAATAGTGGGATTCTAACCAGAATTATACCTTTCTTAGCCCACTGCCTTCAACAGACTTAGGTGCACCTCTACTTAGAATTGTATTGTGACAATGACTACCTCAGTGCAAATCTTGGACTGTACTTGCAGAACCTGATCAGAATAGTTCCTCTTCTGGATTTGAACTCCAAATTGAGACATAAATATCCTCAGATCGCTTCTGGTCATCGATGAGAGCAGACATCCATCTCAAGCAGTCGTGGGGGAAGGGGGTGAGCAGAACAGTTCCAGGCAGCAGCGGTCAGCTTCAGGGGTACCTGCATTGCAAGGGCCCAATGTTACTGGGCTTCTCAAATGGGCAGTGGGGGTGCCCGGCACTGCAGGCATCATTTTGTCTTGGCTGTGTTGCATTGGGCTATCTGATCTTTTTAAAAGATCAGTTGTAAGGCTAAGACAACTACAACTTTACTTCTGGGCATTGCCTGCTTTCCCTGAGTATTTCACAGGGAGATTATGTCTTTCCGGGGCATTGTTTATAATAGATCATAAATAAATAATATAAATAAAAGGTGGGGGTTTAATTAAATGGTGCACTTGTAGCTTTGGTATTCTGGTAATTGATCTTCTTCATTGTTTGGTAGCATTAAATAATTTGCATTTCATAATTAAGTAGCAGCAGTGATTTGTTACAAATATAATGGTTGCCATGTGATGAATTGCACAAACCTATATTTTGGGGATTGTGTTTAATTTGGAGTTTTTTCCCATATGCAGTAAATTTGTAGTGCGACTAAGACACTTGTTTGGGGGATTTCTTGTAAGCCTCATTAAGTCTAAGTAATATATATTGTTTGGCTATGCCTCCTAAGAAGTCTGCCACCCCTAAAAAGGCCAAGGTTGGTTCCCAGCCCATGATAGCCAAATGCAGCAAAGCCACCTGGAAAAAAGCACAGGCTTCCTCTGCTTGGCCACATGGTAACAGTTGTGCCCCATGGAACAAAGGTCCCACCCAAAAGGGGGCTATGCCACAGGCCACTGCAATGGCAATCCCGGCTCAATCCACACCAGCTTCCTCCACACTTGTTTCTGTTGATAATACTGCTATCTTACAAGGCATATCACAGACATTGCTACAATTATCAGAGCGGATGGACTGCCTAATTTCCCGTGCTACCTCACCAGGGCCTTCCACTGCCCCTGCTCCCAGGGGGAGAAGGAGACCTCTCACAAATGCCAGGGCATCCAGTGCTTCTAGGGAAACCAGAGCTGAGAGCCCCACCACAGGGACTCAAGCAGGGCCAAGTGCAAAAGGTCTTGGAAGTCAATGTGATCCCAGCACGTGTCTTGTAGCAGTATATCTTCAGGTGAGTCATCCTCTGATAAGGACTCAGCATATTTAGATGGAAATTATTGGAGGGCAGGGGCTTTTATTCCTGGGCTTCTACCTCAGGTGTGCAGGCACAGGACAGGAGGGATACCCAAACCTGGCAATGTGTCATGCTTGCTTGTGATGCTTCCCCGTACAGGGTTGGGGCGGTCCTGGGCCATCAGTTGCCAGATGGCCAGGAGGTCCCTATCATGTACTACTACTGGGCTCTGTCTTCGGCTGAACACAACTACATGCAAATTGACAAAGAGACTCTGGCAATCATGGCAGGCATGAAGAAATTCCACGATTACCTCTACAGTTGTCCCTTCACCATTGTCACTGACCATAAACTCCTCTTGGGCCTCCTCGCTCCAGACCGCCAAACCTCGCAAATGCTGTCGCCACGTGTACTCCACTCATCCATCTTTCTGGCCGGCTACCAGTATGCGCTAGTCCACCGCCCTGGGAAAGTGATGGGCCATGCTGACGCCCTCAGCCATCTCCCTCTGCCCTCCTGCAACCCATACCCAGCTCCCGCCCACCAGATCCTGCTGCTCAAGGACTTGCTGGACCGTCCGATTCAGGTTGCCAACGTGGCCCACCACACTGCTTGGGACCGTGTGCTCTCCCGTGTCATGGACTGAGTGGGGAGGGGGTGGCCCACCAGTCAGGTGGGCTCAGAATTCATGGCATTCTCCTCCCACCATGATGAACTGTCCACACATAAAGGTTGTTTGTTGTGTGGAAGCTGGGTGGTTGTTCCCGCCCCACTGCGGCAGTGGGCGCTCGCAGCTCTACACAAGACACATCTCGGCATCATCAGGAAGAAGGCACTCACGCGCAGCTATGTATGGTGGCCTGGGATGGACAGTGAGATTGAAGACTGCGTGAAGTGATGCCAGACCTGCCAAGAGTCATGGCCGGAGCCGCCCAGAGCACAGGTCAGGCCATGGGCTCGACTCCACCTGGATTTTGCAGGTCCATTCCAGGGACAACTCTTCTTTATCGTGGTGGACTCCTACACCAAGTGGCTAGAGGTTGTACCAGTTCCCTCCACGTCTTCCCGCACCACAATCTGCACCCTATGGCGGATCTTCAGCACCCATAGTCTACCGGAAACAATAGTCACCAACAATGGGACCACCTTCATGTCAGCGGAATTTGGGGAATTTACAGGCTATTATACGATCTGACACATCTGATTCGCTCCTTTCCATCCCACAATGAATGGCCAGGCAGAGCATGTGGTAAGGACTACCTAGGAGTCACAGCGCAGACTAACCCAAGGGGACTGGTAGTACTGCCTGGCAGCCTTCCTGTTCGGCCAGAGGATGACCTCGAATTCAACCACTGGCTATTGTCCAGCCAAACTTCTCATGGGCCGAGGCCTCACCACATGACTTGACCGTCTCCACCTCGACCATGCTCCCTAGCACAGCATGGCTCCCGCTTCTGTGGAGGCACCCAGAGGTTTCTTCCTGGGGGACCCTGTATATGCCTGGAACTTCACTTAGGGCCCCACATGGCTTCCAGCCAGGGTGACCCGTGTTACCCGTCCACTGTCCTACAAAGTGACATCGGAAGAAGAACAGCTGCTGTGACATCACATCGACCAGCTACACTGCTGCCTTCCACCGACTGAAAGACAGGGACCTGATGACAGCGAGGACAAGTTGCCAGACCCAGGCCCCAGGGACAACTAGGAGGGCATGCCGGGCACTCAAGCACAACCCGTACTCAACGCATCGGCTACCCCGAGCGGCGACAGTCCTCCAGAGTCATTCACCCCACCTGGACAGGGCAGGGATCTGACTTCCCCACTCTCACTCAAGCTTCCAAGAGACACTCCACAGCCCTCTATGGAAGCAACGGCCCCGCCGGCGGAGCCGCATCATTCCAATCAGTAGCAACAGAGGCCAGCCCACCTGCAGGGCTATGTGTGCGAGGTGGTTCAGAACCATAGGGGGAGGGGTGTTGTGTACCAACAAGGTCTCCACATGTGCTTGGGCAAACACATGGCCGGGCAAACAAGCGCAGCTTGAATATTGGAAACAATAGCGGTCGAGGATCCTACAGCAAGCCTATCAGCTACTCCGTATCTTATGCCCGACCTATGTGTATGGACACTGGGTAAATTACCTATCATGGGGAGCAGGGTGTGTGTTGGGTGTGGTGTGCCTCATGGATTTAGGCAGAGCTCCGGTCCTGCTATTCCAGTTTCAAGTCTGTGTTCTAAATAAACTATGAGCTGAAATTACTCCTACACGTCTGGACCCAGTACTTTACAGACTACTTAGATCAAAACTATGTAGGATTTTTCAAAACACAGCATTTATTTATGACTGGTTTCAGTGATGGCCCCAGGTTTTTTTGCCCACTAGGCAAGGATACATTCTGGTGCGGCCCCCCTGGTGCGGGGCGGGATTGGGGGTAGGTGCTTGAGCCACAGCAGGCGGGCTGATGGGGCAAGCTGCAAATGCATATTTCTTTCTTTATTTCTTTATTTTTGGATTTATATCCCACCCTCCCCGAAGGCTCAGGGCGGCTAACAACGAGGCACAAGTGCCAGAATTAAAACAGATAAAACAGTCTAAAACAGTAAAACAATATAATACAACAACAACCCATTAGATGAGAAACTGACCCCTTTTAGTCTCCCCCCTTTAATCCTTTAATTGTAAAATATGGTTGTTTTTATCTTATATGTTTTTATCTGTTTTTATATTTGGCGCATGGTGCCCTAAACTGTGAGCCGCCCTGAGCCCGTTCGCAGGGAGGGCGGGATAAAAATATAATGAAATAAATAAATAAATAAATAAAGTTAATTTAGCGATTGATGACCATATGAAAGATATTGATTTCCAAGAAATGTTGGCTAAAGCCTGTGGTACATGCTCTCCCCTACTATTTAACTTAGCTCCAATGATACCACATGGACATGCACATTATATTAACAGTTCCAAGATATCACCATGCATTTATGCTAGCTAGATTTAATGTGCTACCATCTGCACTCCTGTCAGGAAGATATAAAAACAATCCATCTAATTATAGAATTTGTCCTTGCTCTGTTAAGATTGAAACATTGGTTCACTTGTTCTTCCATTGCAGATTATATATACAGGCATGTTTGGATTTATAGGAACCTATGTTGGCTGATAAACAAACAAATAAACAAAAACTGTTCTCTGAGCCAAAGAATCTCAAAATCTTATTGGCAGGAGTTGACCAAAGGACTACTGTATCTGTAGTGAAGATTCTGTGCTCTGCAATGAAAATATGGACTGAGATAACATCCAGTGTATAATTTACTCAGATTCTAACGTTTAAACTGTTAGCTATATTAAGATGAATAGTGTATGCTAAGATTCTATGTAGATAATTCATTTTATAGCTGTGTTTTTATCTATTTGCTTTGCTTCTAAATGGCCTGTGGGCCATAATAAAGACTGACTGACTAAATAGGCAGATGCCACCAACTCACATCATTAGATGACACAGCAGATGTTCTGAGCAGGCGTCTGGAGATGGTAATGAGGAACAAAGCTGGATGCAATCCGAGAGAGTAAAGCTCAGTCCAATTAAGACTCATGTACTGTTGATTGCTAATGTTGCCAATGAGGTCAGTCAGCAGCAGTGTTCCTTCTAAGCTGAGTTAGTGTGAGCTAGCTCACAGTTTTTTAGCCTCCGGCTTACTCACTTTTGTCTTAGCTCAGGAAGGATGGCTCCAGAGCAAACTACTTTATGCAGTAGCCAAATGGCTCACTCACAACTTTAATGCCAGTAGCTCACAAAGTAGAATTTTTGCTCACAAGATTCTACAGCTTAGAGGGAGCATTGGTCAGCAGTCAGTCTACCATCAAAGGCCTTTACATCACGTTAAACAAGCAAGTTTGCAGTTTGGGGATATCCTAGATCCAGATCTAGAAATATAAGCCCAACTCATAAGCCAGCACAGCTCTTCCCTGAAAGGTATGATCTGGCCACTGTTATCCCCATTCTAATTACATAAAGATTAGTTTAGATCACTATACGATTAATTAGGTGAAGTCAATGTGCTAACAGCAGTAGTGAAGGGACCAGACATCTCAGGGATTAGTAAGCCTTTCCTGGATAAAATCTCTCTCATCAGAGAAACAGCCTTCCAATTATGTTCAGTTGTGAAAAAAGATACACTTTCATACCATCTTACTTGCCAACCAAAATAAGTTTTTAACCCTTCTATAGAAAAGGCTTATTATTTTGCTAAAAGAAAGTGTCTATGTGAGTCCAAATGGGGAGGCAGGAAGTACAAATCAGCTCAGAAATGAATGCTACCTAGAGTTGCCAGGTCCCAATGATGCACTGGTGGGGGGGGTGAGAGGGAAGTTTCCGGGAGCAGGGAGGAGCACCACGATGTGCCCATGTCACCAGGAAGTGACATAGCACGTCAGGGATATCAGACTGTGACTCTCTGGTTTGGGGGCAAAACTCTATGGTAGAATTAGCTACGAATCATAGAGTTTTGGCTCAAAAACCAGATCATCACTGCCCGATATCCCTGATGTGCCTACATCACTTCCGGGTTATATATGCACATCGCAGTTATTTCCAGCTTCTTGGAGGTAAGAGGGGGTAATTTGGGGGGGGGAGAGAAGAGTGTCTGAAAGCAGGAGACCCTCCACCCGGACTAGGGGGTCTGGCAGCCCTAGTGCTGCCTTCCACAGTTCCATTAGGTAACTTCACCTAATTAGGTAACCAGCCATCTCAATAATTACAACAATAATTACAGTCTCAATAATAAGACCTTACTGATCACTTTCAACCAAACGTTTATTAAACGCTATCTTTCACTAGTCAATCAGTGGGGAGTTGGGATTCTGTTACAGTACTGAGGTGACAGTTTAGGAGAGGATGTGTGGGATCTACTGTCAGTTTACCCTAGATCAGCCCCCTTAATTTGTCCAGGCTCCAGGTCTACAGTCTCTGAGAATCTCTCATGATTGGGAAATAAAAACTGGCTACAGCCATTGAAGGTGGCAATGGAAAAAGAGCATTAAAAAGGAACCCGGCTGTCAAGGAGTCCGGAGCTGAACCCTGTGGATCCCCCAGGGCTGTTGTACACTAGTAATAATTTTAATTATATGTCAATTGTATTTTCAATGTTTTAAGGTTGTAAATTGCCCAGAGCCTGCTTGCAAAGTAGTCAGTTCATAAATTCAATAAAATAAATAAAATAATAAGTAACCAGACCTTCATTTAATTTTTAAAAATTATATGTAGTTTTATTTAATTTTTGTCAACACAAAATATGTAATCTGTAGAAAACACAGTGCTTTAAAGTCATACAGCAGAAAAACAAGAAAAGTAGTTTAACTATATAGCACGTTTTCAAGACCTGTATTAGATGGCACAAGCATTAAGTCCAAGAATCATAGGCTCATGTGTTCTCTACACTGCTGTCTACATTGCAATATAAACATATCACGATCCAGGCCTTCAACCCATCAGAATCCAAGCTAGCCTTCTTTCTTCAAGCTCTTCGCTCAATTATATTGTTTGGCCAAGCAGCATCAGGTGATGATGACAGTCAGGACATATTCTTGCTGGAATTACCTCATCACTCCTGATTCCCCCTCCCATCCTGCGGGCCTCAGGTTCTCATGAGACGCTAATTACCACATTTCAAGTACTGGCCTTGAAAATGATAAGGGCAGTGAAGGCCAAGAAACCACTTAGTAGCACCTGCAGGATAGAACAGGCCCACAACCAGGGCTATTTTGGGGCAGGAACGCACAGGAACAGAGTTCCAGCTCGCTTCAGAGTTGGCCACAGCCACTACACCCAAGCCAAGGGAAGTCAGTTTAAACTGCCTCCCCTCCCCTCCAAGGGCTGGCTTGCCTAGGCTCCTCACAGCCACAGGGTGCCCAGGCAAGCCAAGGGAAGGCAGTTTAAATTGCCTTCCCTTCTCTTCAAGGGGGGGGGCTTCCCTGGGCAAGCCAAGGGAAGGCATGGGGTGTGTGGCCTATTATGCTAATGAGCTGCACTGTCAGGGTTGTGGCCTAATATGCTAATGTGTTTTTGCTGTTTGGTGTGTCCTATTATGCTAATAGGTTCCTGCTCATAACCATTCACATTGACCCTTGAGGGAGGGAGCCAGGGAAGCTTTGCCTTATACCAGCAGTCACAGAGGCCACAAATGACAGGGCCTTTCCCATTATGTGTCTCAGTTCTAGAGTTCTCTTCCCACCACTATTCAGCTGATGGTGAGGCTGTTGAATTTTTAGCATTAGCTAAAGACATTTCCTTTTTTAACTGTTTTGTCTTTTGTTAACTTTTTTTTCTTGCATACGTTGTCTGGATTGTAGAATTGACCCAGTTTCTATTGGCCCATGTCCTGTGTTAGTATTTATACTGATTTTGCTTTTCTCTTACATTGGTTTCATTCTGCAAATTTGATTTATAACTTTTATGTTGCTGTTATATTATACTACAAAATAGCCTGAGATTTTTATGCTTTTGGTCTGTTTAACTTTTCCTTTTACTGCTGTAATTTAATATTTTATGTTATCATATGTTTTGTTTTAAACCATTTTATTGTCAGTCTGAAATTGATTGAGAGTGTGGATTACCAGAATTCTAATCAAATATCTATTTTTTTTTAAAATAATAGTACATGAGCATTTGGAAAGGAAGAAAGATTGACTATGAAACAGAACATTATAGCAAACAGGTTATTACATTGTAAACTACACAAATTGTGTTCTCCTACGTTTTAGAAGTAATAATTCCATGTGTTTAGAATAGGTAAAGGTAAAGGTTTCCCTTGCTCAAAAGCCAGTTGAATCTGACTCTAGGGGTGCAGTGCTCATGTCCATTTTCAAGCCAAACAGCCAGTGCTGTCTGAAGATGTTTCTGTAGTCATGTGGCCCACCAAAGCAGTACCTATTTATCTATTTGCAATTTCTTGCCTTCAAACTGCTAGGTTGGCAGGAGCTGGGATCAGAGACAGGAGCTCACTCCGTCATGCGGCACTCAAGTCTCAAACTGCTGAACTACCAACCTTCGAGTCTGCAGTTCTTAACCACTGAGCCACTGCATCCGTGTTTAGAACAAAGCACCCCAAATTTAACTGTTGCTATTCAATTGAAATTTAGTAGTCAAGAAATCCTAAATCTGTTGAGCTATCAATCTTGAATATGAGGAATTTCACATTACCCTTTTTAACCCGTTTTGAAGCCATTTTTGATCCATCATGGAATAAACCGGTATAGGGCTGCCATTTTACACATGGATCTGAAGCAGTTTGCCATTTCAGACTGCACCGCTTTTTCCCGCTTTTTCCCCGCCGCTTTTCGTCCACGTGGGCGGTCTCTGGCTTTTTTTTACCGTTTGCTTTAGAGTGCTATAGCGCTATGGTGCTATAACATTCCAGGCATTCCAATGGGGTTGATATAATGCTGTTGCGTTATAGCATTATACTGTTATATCGCTATAGTGCTATAAAGCGAACGTCCCCCCCCCCAAAAAAAAAGCCGGAGATCGCCCGCACGGGCAAAAAACGGCAGGGAAAAAGCACATCGGAACTGGGAGACGAAACTGAAGACTACTTGGAAGTGGTTGACAGGTAAAACGCTTCAGCCCCGTTTCCTAAACGGGACAGAAGTGTTTGTGTGTGAAATTACAAATATATTCCGGTAGGGAACCGGTTCTAAAATGGTTCTGTCTGAAATGACAGACCAGAAACCGTTTCGGAACTGTTCCTCTTCCGGATTATATCGTCTGTCTGAAATTCCTCTATGTCTCTGGTAGAGATCTGGTTGAGAGGGGTGCTTGCCCTGGTAATCTCAACAAAGTACTCAATGCTGCTTCATCAAAATATTTTGGCCTGTCTGTACATGCAGCAACATGAGGTGAAAATGAGGTGACAAAGTACTGATGTGGTAAACTATCCTGTACCATTTCAGTCTGCAAGTGAGGGACTGTATTTTTTTTCTACTACATTAGTAATTCCTTCTTAGTGAAAAACTAGCACTGTATTTAAATGGCTAGGCTGGAACCTTTATCTCTGGTGTGATTTTTTTTTTTGTTTGGAAGGATTTTGTTTCATGAAATACCAATAAAAATATGTTGCCCTCCTAACCTACAGTTTGAACTGGTAGTTCATTCTAGAACCTCAAACTTACACCATCTCATTCTGCTGCATGTGTAAACCAGGCCTGAAAATCAAGCAAAGATCAGTGAGTGGAATGATAGCTTGACTACCAATGGTATCCAACACTTAACTAATGTAATTTAACCAACCTAACTGAAGCCTTTGCAAGACAGTTCCCACTTCCAAGGAACTAGGATCATATGCTACAGAGGTAAGCTCTGGAGCTAAAAACCAAATCCATCATGCAGATAACTATCACACAATCCCTGTATGTGATATGGGATGTAACCGCATCCCCTTGACTTAACATTTATCTTGGTTACAGATACTACCTCTGTGACATGAGATCACAATGCTGAAGTGAATACTTCAGAGTGTGTGTGAACTGGTGAAGGAAACCCAAGATATTTTGGGGTTAAGCAAGTAAACATCCTTTTACTTGTAGAAATGGGTGGGAATAGGGACATTAATTAAATCTCTTTCCAGCCCCAAAGATAAGCAGATTTCATTATTCCCATTTCAATGATGGGAAAGCAGATCTACAGAGAGATTACCCTATCTCCCTGGATATATTCAGACAAGAACAAGAACCAGATTTATTTCTCCAACCCACATTCTAACCACTGAATGTGCCCCCCCAAAATAATGAACTGAAATGTGAGCTAAACTAATGAAATTGTTTTTAGATCAGATTAAATGCCCAGTAACAGCAGCAGATTAAATGCCCAGTAACAGCAGATGTTGAATAGTTTCTAAGTTTTCTTTTTAAATAATGTGGTCTGTGTACTGCCTAAAACAGGATTTAAAATTTGTCTTAATGCATTATCAGACAACTAAGCCACCATCAAAATAGACGGAGTCAGAATGAATGAAAACATTTGTTATACATTTCTTCTATTATAACTAGGCAGCAGTATTTTAATTTCAAAGCATTTAGGTTTCACATCTAACATTTTAAGTTGTCTACCATCAAACTATAAGGATCACATTTCACCTAGAGTTTTAATGTGCCCAGCTACAAGATATAGCTGAGACAAATTGATGAAATATACAGAGTCATATTCCTAAACAGAGTTACACCATTAAAGTCCACCAAAGTCAGTTTCCTTAGGAAGGTGTATTTCTGTTTAGGATTGGGCTGATAGTAAAAAAAATACAGCTGTAATTCTGGACACTTATTTGTTGTTAGTTATTCGTTAGTTCATTTTTTGTTAATGGTTTATATCCTAGTCTTTGATTTTTGAAAAAAAAAATCCACAAGGTGTTTATCAATAGTCAATTAAAAATAACTGTCACTCAAAAAACATGCAACTGCAAATGGATTAAACACCAACAGTTCAGAAAAATAAAACTACAGAGCACCCATCAAAATACATGTAAGAATGATCAGAGCACTCTAAGACCGATTTCACACAAGAGCTGTGCCGCAGTTGTGCTTCCATTTGCCCTGCTTCTATTGGTCAATCCTGTTTTTTGAGGATCACGAAACCGTGGGGAAAATAGGGCAAAGCTGCGGGTCAAAATGCGGCCGTGTGCCTTCGAGTGGGAAATTGACCAATAGAAGCGGGGCAAAGGGAGGCGCGACCGTGGCACAGCTCTTGTGTGAAATCAGTCTAACAGTTCTCCAATGAAGGCAACCTAAACAGTTGCAGCAGTGAATGAGCAAAATTAACTTCCCCAAGAAGAAGTTTGTGAGCAAGACACTTTCATATGCGGACACTTACCATTCTCGATTATTCTTCATCAGGAGAGGGTGCTGCTGGTAACTTGTCTAAGCTGACATTCTATGGGTCACCATTACCACCATTTACACATATAGATGGAGTGGTAGCTGAAGTACAGTGTTCAATTTCTGAATCTGAGTAAAGTCTAACTACAGCCAACAAAACACTGACATGGGGATATGAGGGACTGCCTTGGGGAGAGGGTATCACCACGTTACCCACTGGCATGCAGCTGTCCCTCAGGGGGTGATCCTCTCTCCTATGTTATTCAACATCTACATGTGCCCCCTTGCCTAGCTGGTTTGGGTTTTTTGGCTGGGTTGTCACCAATACACTGATGATACCCAGCTGTATCTGTTGATTGGCAGATGGATGGATGCCACCCCGGATGTTTTGACCAGGGCTTTAGAGGCCATCACTGGTTGGTTAAAGCAGAGTCAACTGCAACTAAATCCGTCAAAGATGGACGTCCTGTGCCTGGGCCACGTGGGGGAGGGGATGGTGTTGGGAATCCTACTCACAACTTTTGATGGAGCATTATTAACACCAACACCTACAGGAAAGAGTTTGGGTGTGGTTTTGTATGCCTCACTTTCCGTGGAGGCCCAATTCACAAATGTTGCCAAATCAGCATTTTACCTTCTCTGACAGGTCAGGCAACCGGTTCCCTATCTCTCTCCCTGTGACTTAGCCACAGTGATCCATGCAATGGTCACCTCCAGACTGGACTAGTATAACTTGCGGAGGCTGCCCTTGAGACTTACTAGGTGCGTTCAGATGGGCCATTTGAGTCGGTATATGTGCCAGTTGGAAATGGAGTACTTACACACGATCACACAGGCAACATCTACCTCCCGTCCCGAGCTGTTGCCAACTGTCACAAACACTCTTTAAACTGGTGTAGTTTGCTACTAGGTCCTCAAGTGGTGTTTTCCTGAGGGCTCTGGTTCCAGCCGCATTTTCCGCGTGTGATCGCTCTCCGCCAGTGTAGAGCCACTTCCACTGGAAAGCCCAAGGCTTCTGCTTTTCGCCCACCATTTTTTTTTAGCCTCAGCGATATGCGCTTCTGCGAAGCTTCACCCCAGCATTAATAAAACAAACAAACAAAAGTGATTAGTTTTAGGCTTCAGACAAGTCTGGGACCTCACAGAGGCCCTTTTCGCTGTAAAAGTTTAAAGGGCAGTGTTCCTTCAGGGCATGCTTTTCAGGACAGGGTGTTCTGCGCCTGCGCGAAGATCTCAACTCTGTGGATAGCTGCCTATGCAAATGCACAAAATGTAAAATAATAATTTTTTTAAAAACACCAACACGCACTGCTGCGCACCTAGTGTGGACGCCCAGGAGCGATGTGTTGCACAGTGAGGGAGGAGAGTGTGACCACGCTTGCCCCGGATCAAATTAGTCCACTTGGAACCAGAGCAGTTTAAACCGCTCCTGGCAGGCCGTCTGACTGCACCCATTCAGAAACTTCAGCTGCTCCAAAATGCAGCAGTGGGTGTCCTTACTGGGACAGCATCAAGATCCCACATATAACCGGTGCTCCGCCAGCTGCATTGGCTCCCAGTTGAATACCGGATCAAGTTCAAGCTCATGGTACTAATCTTCAAAGACCTGTGCAGTCTGGGACCAACTTATCTGCAGGACCATCTCTCTCCATATGTCCCCCAAAGAGCTTTACGCTTTACAGATCAACATCTTCTGGTGGTCTCTGGCCGAAATGTCCATTTAGCCTTAGTCACAGCAAGAGCCTTTTCAGGTCTGGCTCCTGCCTGATGGAACACTCTTCTAAGTGAGATCAGGGCCCTGTGAGACTTATTACAGTTCTGCAGAGCCTGTAAAATGGAGATGATCGACCAGGCATATGGTTGAGGCAACAGATGTCTAATTACACTGGCTTCCCCTACCCTGCTTGTGCTGTTTATTGCACTGTTCATTCTGTGCTATCTGCTTCACTGCTTCCTTGCCCATTTGCCCAGTATTTATTATCATCTATGGGCACACATACAAAGACCTTTTGTAGGGGGCACTTGTCAACTTGTGCCTGACCGCCATATTGGGAATTGTATTAGCTGATGTTTTGTATAGGTTTTAATCTTGAGTAACTATGCTTTAATTTCCCCAAATTTATTGTTTATATTTATTGCTGTAACCCGCCCTGAGTCCTGCTGTGCAGGGGAGGGAGGGCTAGAAATCTAATTAAATAAATAAATAGATAAATATACAAGTTATACATCTGCCCCCAGAACAAAATTACTTCCAGTTATCCAGACTTCCATCTTGTATGGATTAAACTTCTGCATATTTTCCCTCATCTAATTACATAAGTGACCACTGTCACCAATTCAGAACTTCCACACCTCCCTGTAATTTGATACAATGAAAAGACAGAGCTGTGTGTCATCAACATATTGGTGCTGCTGCACCTCAAATCTCAACACAAATTCCTCTGGTCATTTCATATAAATGATAAATAGTGTGAATAGAATTTTACCACTCCCCCAAAGCCAACCTGGAATGGCTGTCTCACTGTTGCAGCATCACTTTCATATATACATCCTGCTTCATTTTTGAAGGTCCTGCTCTCATTCTTTTAAGACGATGTATTAGTTAAAAAGATGCACTACTTAGTGCGCTGAAAACATGAATTGGTGAAACTAGAAATGTATGTAACCAATAAAAATGTGGTGGATCTGCTGTCTGATTACTGTAGATGAGTCTACTGCTATTGTTTTGCTGTAGTGGTAGTGGCTCTGGATGGTAGCCAGAAGTTTAATGAACAATAATATTAATGTTCTTTTAACAAATACAGATGTTTCCTGAATGGGACCTAACTGTTAAGAGATGAACCTCTAATAGCTCTTTTCTTGAAGGGGACCATTTAGGAACTTGGAGAGATATCATCCCAATACGTAGTTTCAGTTTCAAAAAGGCTGAAAGAGAAACAAGCTGGATTTGATCCAGTGCAGAGTTCAGAGAAGGAGGTGGTGCAGCAGATCTTTCCCTCCCTTCTCCAAGCAGCCTGCTCCTTGTCCTGAAAATCATCTTGGATGGTTTAGAGAGCCTCACAAAGAAAAATACCACAGAAAGGGGTGCTGAAGCAATGAGGGGGGATCAGGTAATATCATTTCCATCTCCCTTTTCTCTAGTGGCTCCCATCACTGGGGGATGAGGAAATGATTCCCCACCCCCGATTCCCCATTGTCATTGCAGCCGCATACTGTATTTTTTCATAAGGCTTTCCTGATCTTCTCTGTAGGAGGATTCCCAGAGAAGACTATTGCTATGTATTGAGACTGGAACATTCCAGGACTGTTTCTACCAGAGACTGGCTGAGCATGGAGCTCTAGAACAATAGCCCACCAGGACTCTGGAGGTGGCCAATGAGGAATTAATGGATTTGACAATGGCTTATGGTTGGTGGTTGTTTGGGGAAGTGGGTGGAGTTGCATGCTATTTAAACAGGGCAGTTGCCCTGGCTTTTTGCTTTTTGTTCTTGCTGACTCACTAATAAAGGAGAGCTGATCACTAGGCTTGGGGTTGGACCATCCATGGAACCTAGTATTTAACAACTATTTTTTTTTTGGGGGGGGGGGTACAGGGAAGATCCTTCTTTAAGTTTGCTGATCCATTCTTTGGTGATGTAGGTAACCCTTAGTGTCTAACAATTTGTCACACAATGTACTGTGGCAACTTTAACATAGTCAAAGGGACTTTAAATTTGACCAGAGCAGGGACATTTGAAGAAGTAGGTGTTCAATCCTTTCTCCCACACCATTTCCCTGACCTAAGAGAGACCTACTCAGGACTATTCAATGGGGTTTAGGGATGTACTCTAAATCACACACACTTGACATCCAGCTGCTATTAGCTTTGTGGAGAACAATATTTCTACCTACATTTTTCACCAGCATTGCAAACAGCACCTTGGGAGGAGCAATTTTACTTGTAAAAGGAGCATGGATGGAAGTGTTAAAATGTCCTCCTTCATCTCCATTGCTGTCTTCAAATTTCCCCTCCCTGGCCACATTAAAGTAAAAAACATCAGTAGATTCAGTCATGGCCCTGAGCATGATGGAAACATTGTTTTTGCTTTCTGGTGTTTTTTTTAAAAAAATTCATAGGAAATGTTTGCTAGTTTCTTGTGAGGAAGCCAGATTTTTTATTGGAAAAGTCTAGTCTGTTAAAATATAATACAATGTAATTTAGTGAACAGAAGTCAATGGCCAGTTCTTTCCACCAAAACTTTTTTTTTTTGCTTGTTCTAACCAAATCATCAACGTGACATCCAGGACTCATGATTTACTGTTAAAGATATAATTGTCCAAATGCTCATTAAAAAGACACAGAGGACATTTGTATGCAGAGTAACTGCAAGGAATTCTGGGTCCATAAACAGGGTGAGTGAAGGTTACTCATATTGTTTCAGTTCAGCCATCAGCATATAAAACTGCAAGTTCTTGCCCCAGCCAAGAAAGCAATTTATGTCACAACCCTCAAACAAATACTGTACTGTGCTCATAACCAAACAATATCTTCATAAACCATAATCAAGAAAAATTAAACTGGAAAATGGTTCATAAAAGAAAAAGTAACACATGAAGTGTCAGAGCAATAATTTAAAATTAGCTTTTACTAAGGCAGCTTGTTAAAAATGTTGTTTTCTGCCTAGTCATGTCTATTCATTTTGAATTTCTTTATAGCCTACTTCCATCATTAGTGTACTGTCTATGAGTGAAGTTAGTGCTTGTATTTCAATATTTAAAATATTTCTATTGGCCTTTTTCAAAACAGCACAAAGTGGTTTACAAAATTCAGAAATATAATCAAAAACACTTAAACAATATTGTGATCATGTAGTAAAGCACAAATTATACCACAGAGTAATCAATGAAGGCCCAAATCTATCAAATACCCATTGAGAAAGAAAGGTCTCTCGGCTATTCCTGACACATTAGGCATGAATAGTGCAGATTTTTAGAGCAGTAAGCCCTTTATCTTGACTTCAGATTCTGTGCCCGCCTTATGGACCATTTTATTTATTTATTTATTAGTTAGATTTTTACCTCGCCCTCCTGACTGAGGCCAGCTCAGGGCGGCTTACATAAAAACAGTATGATATAAAAATAAAGAGCTTCCAGTTCATGGAGCAGTGATGGCAGACGTTCTTCCCAAACCACGGGAGAGCGATCCGCACACCAGCGGCTTGGAGGGGTGCCACCTCAGGTGACACCCCCATGGAGCCTTTGTGATAGGCTCCAGGCCAGAGGGCTTTTCAGGGGTAGCCTCTTCGATGGCATAACACCGGAGAATTGAGGCTCCCCTCCGCCCTGACATTCCAGCCGCTGTGTGGCCTCCAGGCACAAGCTGGTTTGACAGAGACAAGCACCGGAGATCGAGCAGAATGGCGTTTAAAGTGAGCGAGGTCAGAGAAACTGACAGACAATGAACGTGAGTTCAGAATAAACCAGATTATTGGAAAAGTGGATCCCCCCCCCGGTCTGGTAAAAGCAGACCTCAAAGAGGGACACCTCTTATGCGAATGAACTGATAAATGATACGAAGGGGGAGAGGGGAGGAAACACAACAAGTGTGTTTTGAGAGACTTACTTGAATACCAACATCGTGGGGCGATTTTTCGAGCCTTGGAGAAGCATTAGAAACTGTAAACAAATCGGAAAAAATGGCGGCCCAGCAAAGAAAGCTAAAAACAAAACCGCCAGGCAGCCAGAGCCCAAAACCGGAAGAGAGAGCAGATGTCATTAAAATACTAGCGGACATGCTTAAGCCGGTGATGGAGCAACTCGATGGTATTAACCAGCAATTGACCGTGATGAATAAGAACTTTGCATCTCAGCAGCTCCAGCTGAAAGAAACAGAGAAGAAAGTGGAGCAGGCAGCTGAGAAAATTAAAGAGACAGACACCACAAGTAAGAAATTGAAGAAAATAATGGGAGAAGTTGAAACAAAGCAAAACGTCCAAGAAAGCCATTTGCTACACTTCAAACCAATGGAATTTCGTATAGGTGGGCGATTCCAGAGGGTGTCATCTTTAAGATCAACGATAAAAGAGAGAAGATAGACTCCACTTTCAAAGCTAAAGAATTTTTGTGGCACCAGTTAAGAATGGAGGAAAAGTCCAAGGAGGAGGAAACAAGGAGGAGGAAACGAAATCTAGTGTCTCTGCCACCTCTGGAACAGAGGAGGACTCTGCTGCAGAAACGGGAGCAGGTGCTGCCAGAGTTCTTTATGACTTTAGAGACAGAAAGACGAAGTTAAGGCAGAAGGACTCGGAAAATAGCCTTTTGAAGCGAAGAACAAGAAGATGATCAGAAAGTTCTCTCATAACAACTAACATATTAACACATAAACATTGAAGCTGAGATAAACAAGAACTCTACAAGTATATTGTGATACTAACACTTATAGTATTAACACACTAACAGGGATAAGATCTCCTCTTGGGGTTTTAGTATAGTGTGGTTATCTATTCTTTATCCCTAGATGTAGTTCCCTCCCTAATATTGTCTTTGTAGTTTTGTAGTTTCTTGCAAAAATAAAAATATCCCTTCGGGGATTTAAAAAATAAATAAATAACAAGTATTCTTAAAACCATAAATATAATAATACAATAAAGTGCTAGTGCTTAGTTTCCTCATCATACAGCCAGTTCCTTGATCTTCTTTGGTTATCCTGGGCAGTCAGTTCAGGCAGTAGTTGGATGATCCAGGGGATCAGGGCTCTCTCGTTATAGGCTATCAGATCTCAGTAGTGGTGGCATCTCCAAAAGCCTGGTGGAAGAGCTCCATTTTGTAGGCCCTGTGGAAATGCAATAGGTCCCGCGGGACCCTGATCTCCTTCGGGAGCTCATTCCACCAGAGTGGAGCAACCACCAAGAAAGCCCTGGCACTAGTTGTCAGAACAGAACAGAGAACCTTTATTTGGCATACCACAGATAAATCAAACAGGGGAGAGTTGACTAGTTGTCATTAGCTTGGCCTCCTTAATATTCAGGAGGACCAGCTGATTCTGGGTCCCCAATCGCAGTGCTCTCTGGGGTACATATGGGGAAAGGCAGTCCCTCAGATATGCAGGTCCCTGGCCATAAAGAGCTTTAAAGGTAATAACCAGCACCTTGAAGCGAATCTGGTATGCAATAGGCAGCCAGTGCAATGACTTTAGCACTGGTTGGACGTGCTCCCAAATGGGGAGCCCCATCAATAGCCTGGCCCACAATGTTTTGCACCAGCTGCAGCTTCCGGATTTGAGACAAGGGCAGCTCCATATATTTATTTGGTGTATTTATTCTGCAGCTACAATTTTTAAAAATGCACTTTTCTAAATCAGAGTGGAACATCATTTGTGAAGTGTGGGAGGTGGCATCCAAAGTTGTTGTTTTTTTAATTTACACAAGTGCCCTGTCACAGCTGTACAGTAGTGTCCAGGAAGCACCTTCCATTTAAATCCTCGTGGGTCAGGTTTTGTGCAGGCATAATAGTGTTAGTTCATTGAAAGGAGAAAGGAACAGAAGCAAATGGGGGAAACCCACTTTTGAAACTGAACAGACAAGCAGCTGCGAAACCCCGTTTTCCATATTGCCAAATATGACAGACCCCTGCTGCTTCTGCTCAGTGAGGCAGATTTTCTCACCAAAACACTGTTCTCCACTCCTGAGCAGCCTCTTGGTAACATGTTTCTATTATAGTATTATAACTTTTTTCCTATCCCACCCTGTGATAAAGAAGTTATTTGACTTTTGCCCAGGCCAAAGATTTAACTCAGAAGGAGCCCTTTTATAAAATCCTTTGAAAATTACACTTAACACAAAGTAAAGTTAAAACAAAAAGATTGATATTATTGAACAGGCAGAGTTGTATCAGGAATAGGGCAGGGGACGAGAAGTTGAGGTAACTGTTGTTGATTATACAAATTAGAATATTTTGAACAGGCAGCAAAGTATAATTGAAGCCTATATTCTTAGAGACTCAGTTCTTAACTGTAAGAGGTTTATTTCTCTTGGAAATTTCTTTCAGCAACGATGTGTCATAATAAAGTTTCATAAAACTATTCTAGTTTCCTGGAAGTTAGTACTTTCTTCCTGTATCTAAATACTTCTCTTGTGGGATTAGAACTTTTCCTTTTATACTCTTGAGGAGTCTAAAACCATTTACTTTTTCACACAGACTAGGAGCGATAATCCTTTTCTGTTTGGCTAGACTGGCAGTTTCCAACCTCCTGTCCAGTCCCTTCTGTCAAACCTAAGCCCCAGTTCTGGAGACTGTGAATAAACGGAATTCAGCTAGGGCTGACAGACTTTTAAGTTCTGATTTCTGAACTTTTCCTCAAATGTGTTGGTATACAGTAAGGGCAAGGAGTCATGTCCCTTCACTTCTCAAGTGACTTGTCTATTTCCCTCAGACAGACAGACACACTCCTCCTGACTGGCAGCTGCCAAGTCAAAGTCCAAACAACAACTGACTCTCTCTAACCCAACTGACAAGACTTTAGAAAGCGCTCCTCAGCTGGCACTGACCAATCAGAGAGAAGGAGGTGCATGCAGGCAGCAGCCTGTCAATCAAAGTGCTTTACAGTGAGGGATTAACCCCTAATCTCTCGGCTCTCTGCTTTTGATGCACTAAGCATCCTGGGTTTTGGAGGTCAGTTCGTCACACGAAGCACTAAAGGATTCTCTGCTGTATTATCGACCACTGTGAAAAAGAAAGAGTTACACAATTTCTTAATATGGGGGAACATGTTGAGTGTACAGAATTCATGGTAGAACCCACTGTCACTGTCACTGCAAGCTGTGATCAAGCAGGAGTCCTCTGAAAGAAGCTCTAGGGAGCTTTTCTATTCTTATGCCACTAAATTGGGGAAAAAATAGGTATATTTTTGTTGATGCCTGAGCACAACTGCATAAAAACACTAATTTCCTGCCCTTCCTTGCAAATTTGCATGGTTTTCTCTTTGTGATTCTCTGATTTGATCCTGCACACTGATCGTAATCTTGGAAGTTTTTTAAAACCTGTCCTGTGTGGGTTACATTCTTCCTCCAAATGCCTCAATCCCAAATGATTCTTAAATTTGGCAGTTCATAGAAGGTCCATGTGGCTCAGCTGCCATTTTAATATTAGGCTTCCAGAGACTGCCAAAATGGTTCCACCTCAACTTTCCTCACTAAAGCATGAAAGAGAAAAATGTTTTCCAAAACTTTAGGCATCCTATCCCAGTGTCTCTCTTATTATTATTATTATTATTATTATTATTATTATTATTATTATTATTATTATATTATTATTATTATATCTATATATGTATCTATATATCTATCTATATATCTATATCTATATCTATCTATCTATCTATATCTATATCTATCTATCTGTCTATCTATATATATATGTGTGTATGTATGTATATGTGTATATGTTTATATGTGTGTGTATATATATATGTATGTATGTATGTATGTATGTATATGCATATGTATATGTATATATGTATTGCACTGGGGAAACTGTCATTTGCCTCTTCTCTAATCCCCCTTTCAAGTCAATACCAGCAGGGAACTAAGCCTCACACAGCCCCTTTTAAACTTCCCCCTGTTAGTTTATTTTTTTTATTAAGTGATCTGAGACAAGTGATAGTCTCATATTGCTTGACTCATGCTGCTTGTAAACAAAATTTTAAATGAGGGGAAATGGGGCTTGCATACCAATGATGGGGGGAGGATGGTGGAAGGGGCAGAGTAGGCAAAACAACCTTGAGAGGTGGCAAAAAGGCAGGGGGAAATACAAAGGAATTTGTATGCTTTTAAATTACCTTCAGCCTGGAAGCAAAACAAGAGGGAAGTCGCAAAAAACGACTCTCAGAAAACCCAGAGAAACAGCGATCAGAAAGTGAACTGAGCACTGAAGGGAGGAAAATCAATGCATAATGACAAAGAAAACCTGATGGACATGCACAGTGAGAGTGAGGGGAAACACCCATGCATAAAAGGCCAGAGAAACCATAATAATAAAGGACCTGTTCTAGCTGTTATTGTCTTAATTTGTCAAAGAGACAGAAGAGTGAATAATATCTACAACAGATTTTAGTTCTCAAGAGGATTTATACAAACTACCACGTACATGCATTTGGAGTGTTATTACATACTTTCACACATGCTGAATAACACCCTTTCAATCTATTTTGCAACTTGATTTTACTGTGTGAAATGGCAAAATCCACTTGCAAATAACCATTAGTGTACTTGATGATGCTGCACCCCAGAGGGATAGTAAGCACCTTATTCATCATGTGAGAAAATATATATAGTATTCTGTACACATACTAATGGAGGAAAACAAAGGTAGGTGTATTTTGCATTTTTCAGAAATTCAGCACTCAAGCCATGTGTACATGAAACTATTGCAACAAAATATGTTAAATGTACTGATCTTTAGTCAGTGAAACAAGGTAACCAAACTCCTTACTAGATCTATTTGGATACAGCAAACAATGACCAGTGGAATTTTTGAATATTTCGAAAATTTCCTATACATAATTTACCATCAATTTTTGTTGCATTTCTGCTAATTTTGTCACAGTGGAACATACATTTTTGAAAGTGATTTTGAGTTCAAAAATGAGGCATCAGTAAATGTTGTAGGTTGATGTGCCAGAGACCATTTTCTTGCCCGACACAAGGGTTCTTTCCAAAGGATTTGTGTGGTCAAAGAACACTCAGCAAGGCACTATGATATAGAGATACTTTAACTGCAAAATATAGAACAAACAACAAGGTAAAGATCCTCAAAGCCCTCCAGTTGTTAGATGCATGTTAGGGACAACAATTTCCAACAGCTCCCATGAAGACCAACTGCTGTTGTTTCTTCTTCCTATTCTTATAGTCTGCTTAGGTATGGCTTCCTAGCATAAACATCACCTGGCAGGCCTGCTAAGGCAGGTTCCAGATTTTACTGTCCCCCTATTATTGTTGTTGTTGTTATTGTTATTGTTATTGGAATTAATTCTGAAGCTACTTGGATACCTTAAGCTCAGATAAGATTCCCTGACACCACCATTCCCCACACCTCTTCAAGGGTTTCTTACACAATGGCATTAAAGTAAGGTAAAGGTTCCCTTGCTCGAAAGCCAGTCGAATCTGACTCTAGGGTTGCGGTGCTCATCTCCGTTTCAAAGCCAAAGAGCCAGCGCTGTCCGAAGACGTTTCCGTGGTCATGTGGCCGGCATGACTAAACACCAAGGACTAAACACTAAGCACGGAACGCTGTTACCTTCCCACTGAAGTGGTACCTATTTATCTACTTGCAATTTCTTGCTTTCGAACTGCTAGGTTGTCAGGAGCTGGAACTAGAGACGGGAGCTCACTCCGTCATGCGGCACCTGAGTCTCGAACTGCTGAACTACCGACCTTCCACAGCCTGCAGTTCAGCGTCTTAACCACTTGAGCCACCGCAGCATTACAGTAGAATAAAATTCATTTTATAGCACCAAGAATGAATATAGCTTTTCAGTGAAATAGGATCTTGCCAAATTTTTGGCCCTGTCTTAAGCAAAAGTTTGTGTGTGTGTGTTTGTGTGTGTGTGTGTTTTTAAGAAATGGCTATAGATATATTTCAACACATAAAATTGATTTTTTTAAAAAGCAATCCTGGAGGATTTTTGTCATCTTCTTGGCGTGGAACAGCAGTCACTGTGGGTATGGAGGGGGAGGTATTTGTAAATTTCCTGCATTGTACAGGGGGTTGGACTAGTTGACCCTGGAGATCCCTTCCACCTCTATGATTCTATGATTCTATGACTGTAAGGCAACACCCAGCTAACAATTTGGCAAGGAATGGTCCTACAGTGAGGAAAATAGAGAAGACATCAGTTAGCATCAGCAGTAGATGCAACTAATTAGAATACTATACCCTGCTGACACAAGACAGCATACTATTTTTTCTTGCTGCAACAAATGCTTCACATAGCCCTATGGGGATGTGAGCTGTGACAGACTGCATTTTTAAGAGGCTTAGAAGTGCTGTGCCAACAACTAAAGGACTGTGAAGAGTTCATTCTTCACAGAGCCAGAGAGCCTTGAATGACAGGCTGTTCTAAACAATCTGATTGGTTGGCATCAGCTGAGCAGAAAAAGGGCTTGAGAGAGTTGGAAGCTGAGGAAAAGTCAGTCAGAGTCCTGCCTTTACAATGGAAGAGATGTGTACTGAGACTGTGAATAGCCCTGTCAAAAATGGTTTAGAGCTGACAGATTCAGATTTCTACCTTGACTGAACACAGTCTGAATTTAGCATTAGCTGAAAGTAGTTTGAACACAGACAGGAGTACTGGGGGGGGAGTTTGGAAAGGAAGTGGGTAGTAGAGAAGACTCTCATTCAGGCCAAAGGAAAGGAGATCGATCTTCTAGAGAAAGAAGAAGATTCCCTACCCAGTCAAAGAGGGACAATTATCTCTGAAGAGTACAGAGATCCCTGGCCTAGTTGATTAGGAACTGCCTGTAGAGACCTTAAAAGTCATACAAACACTCAAGAAGAGTAATGGTGTTGTTCCAAAGAGAAGGGGTTTGGGTACTGAGAAGAGGGTACCAGTCTTCTGGGCACCAAAAGGTGTCAGTGATTATACAAATAGAGTGTATTAGAGTGTTTGGGGAAACACCAGAACAAAAGCCTCTTAATATTAGAATAATCTAAGAATCTCTCATTAGTTTGTGCTTATAATTTTTATAGTTTTACTTCAGTAGTTGCAACCCCTGATTTCACCTGAATTTTCCCTTTGGTGTTAAATTAAATCCTTTTGTTATTTTTGAATTTTAAATGTGTCTCAAGTGCCATTTTCAAGAGTTTAAGTTAAAGGGTGATCCTATCTCTTCAAGTTCCTGGACTGACCAAATAGCCAAAAATATACCTTACTGACAGTTTGGGACAGACAAGGTTTCTTCAAGAGAAGAATAAACATGTTACCAGGGCTGCTCAATCAGTGAAGGCAAATAAAAATGGACGGAAAATCTTGCCTCTGAGGGAGGGAAAGTGAGGGAGGAAGTGAAAAGGGTCCATCATATGAGCATTATTACTAAGGGTCATACAAGATCTGATGGCATAATTATGTCTACCACATGGCTGCTGCAGCCATTTCACAGTGATTTTAAAATGCTATTTATTTATTTATGGGGATTTTTACCCCGCCCTCCCCGCAAACGGGCTCTGAGGGCCCAATCCTGAAGAAAGAGAAGAGAAGAAAAGAAGAGGTTGGATTTATACCCCGCCCTTTACTTGGAGTCTCAGAGCAGCTGACAAACTCCTTTCCCTTCCTCTTCCCCTTCCCCTTCCCACAACAGACACCCTGTGAGGTAGGTGGTGCTGAGAGACCTCTTTTGAGAGCTGCTCTTTCAAGAACAGCTCCGACAGAACTATGGCTTGCACAAGGTCATCCAGTAGCTGCAAGTGGAGGAGTGGGGAATCAAACCCGGTTCTCCCAGATTAGAGTCTGCACACTTAACCACTACACCAAACTGGCTCTCCCCCCCCCAATGCCTTTTCAAGTGCCAAAACAGCCTTGGGACCATCTCAGCACTTGAAAAAGAATTGGGGAGAGAGCAAAAAGAATGCATAAGCCTGCCATGTTGTGAGTCCTCTGGCCATTTTTAAATCAATTTTAAATGGCAGTGGTGTCCCTGCAACAAAGGATGCCATTATGTCTAGTTTGGTCCTAAGCAATCCTCAGATACACACTGGCTTCCCTAATTTATTTTCCTTGTGCCACCTTTATAACTTGGTCAATGTTATGGCTTCATAGGTTCACAAAACTCAACAGAGTTGAGTGTCTTCTGTAAGAGTAGGTACCTGTTTCCCAACTAAACTTCACAATTAACCAGTACAGATGTATTTTTTCATTTACTTTATTTCAAAATGAGAAACAAATTGTTATCACGGAGTCAGATGCTGAAGGCTGATGAAGAAAGCAATAAATTAGATACATCATTCCTATTCCAACAGCAAGATTAAGCAATCAATTTGTTTAGTCAATTGTAATTGTTGTAACAAAATAATCTTTTACATTCCAGTTATGATTAATAAAACTAAGAAACAGTTTAAGCCTCTGAGGAAAAACAAAAGGGTTTAAAAATGTGTACTGAGGCAAGTGTAGTACTTGGTGTTGGTGGACGGCTGTATTGTGGAGCTCTGCAGATTCCCGGTGAGTGATTGGATGACACAGGTTTCCTCAGGAGCAACAGGCTTGTGCGATGTGGCCTTGTTTTTGCAGGTTCGGCAGATCACATCACAGAAACGGCAGAAACGGCAGGAACGGCGTTCATGCTCTTCACCGCAGCTGGTGCAAGGTGTTTGAGCGATGTTCTTTGTGGGCTGTGGGGTGATCGCAAATGGTGGGCACAACTCCTGATGAGTCGAGCGGCGTGCCTGGAGTATTTCTTCCTCATCCGAGCCTTTGGAGACCAGGGATGTGGAGGCCTGATGCTTGGAGTGGGCCTGGCAATCCCATTGTGTCTTTTCAAAAGCCGTAGCCATGTGTAGTGCCTTGTCCAGTTTGAGTTCGTCGGTACTGATGAGTTTGCAGTGGAGTTTCTGTTCACGGATGCCCCAGATGAACTGTGTTAAGAGGGCGTCCTCGAGATCTTGGAATTCGCAGTTTATGGTCCACCTGCGGAGATCAGCCATGAATTTGTTGGCCGCTTCGCCCAACTATTGGTGGTGCGCCAAGAAGTCCATGCGCTTCACCATTTTGGTTGGTTGAGGCGGGAAATGGCCGGTGAGGGCCTTGACAAGTTCATCGTATGTGGCTGCTTCAAGGGGTTTAGGAGCAATGAGGCCCTGGGCTAGGCATATCATGGCAATGCCTCATGTGCTGAGCAGGAGCAACTTCTTCTTGTCGTCTATGCCTTAGAACTGAACAAAGTACTTCAGCTGCTCTACCCATGGTTCCCAAAGCCCAGGGTGAGTGGAGTCAAATGCAGGAATGACTCCCAGAGTGGCAGCCATGATCCGTGGAGCGATGTGAGGCGTAGAGTCCTGGAGATCGTTGCACAGTGCAGTGCTGGAGGCTGGGTCAGGCTCACTCATCAGGATCTCATCCTCATCACCAGTGAAATATACTGGGTTCAGACACATAGAAGTGATCAGCTCATAGTTTATTAGTGATTCAGCAAGAGAAAGAAGACTGCAATCCCTGGCTGAAGCCAGGAATTTATGCCTGAAAAGAGTTACACCCAAAGAAACCCTACTCCCAATGATAGGCTATTCACACTCTATTGTTTCCCAATTCGTTTCCTCTAGGATCCCTGTCTCCCTACTGGTCCATTCTAGGATCCTAGCAATCTATTGTTATGCATCCCAAGCTCAGTCCTTTTGCAAGGACAGTTCAGTCTCAATACATAACAGGGGGGTTGAAAGGAGAGTGCAGTGATAATTTATGGTCTGCCCCAACAAGAGCAGTTTGAAGGATAGCTTTGCCTGGTAGCACGGCAGTGGTTTAGCTCTACCTCTGGGAGAGGACAGACTATCCAGTTGTGAGGCCAGTCTCTAGTGAGGAGGAGACCTCATACCATTTACTTTAACTCTTAGGAAAGGGCAGAGTGGGGAGGGTGGAATCCTGTGTGAGAGAAAGGATCCAGCCTAGTGGATAGTCAGTGAAAGCATGTTTGTACATGAAGCATTAAAGAGAATTCAAACTGCATTCTGAAGCCATAACTAGCTTAAATTTATGTGCCTCAGCCACATTTCTCCTTTGACTGTCTGTAGATCTGTGCTGCTGATCTGTTCTTTAAAACCAGCTTAAATAAATCTTCTTTGTTATTTACATACACCTTCGTGATCTCTGTGTTCTTCTTGCTCACCACAAAACTTACCTCATGCCAGCAAACCTAAAGCCTTTAAACTTGCTATCCCAATAATATCTTAATTGAGGGGAAGTTTATAGTTCAAAACAAACATAGTTCCCCAAAATCATAAGAGACCGTGTGGGTTCCCTTGGTTCCAAGACAGGGCATGTCACAGGCAGGAACAATAAACTTTTGACAGACACATGTTGGGAAGGAATTTTAACCTCCCCTGACTATATGGTGTGTTATATGTTTCCAGAACCATTAATCTATTTAAAGTAGGCCGTATATTGTAGATTTGATGGAAACCCAGGGAAGATGAAGAACGTGTTATTGATTGATTTAGCTGAGTCATTTTTACTCCACCTTTTTTTAAAAAAAAATGCCAGTGTGCTGTATTGTGAACAATGTTCCACTGCAAATAGTGCGTACTACCTGAGCTCCTTGGAGAAAGTTAAAATACACATCATCGTCATCATCAAAATTTAAAGGCTTTTTGATCATTCTCTTTCATTGTCTGTAGTGCCATTGAATGTAACCTTTCTTGCTAATAGTTTTCCTATTCCATAATTGTGTCATTTTGGAGCCCAAAAGAAGTTTGTACTGGGGTAATGCCTGGGAATGCCCTGGTTTTTATCTTCTTCCATTACATGTGTATAATCCCATGGAAAAAGAAGGGGGGAATGAATAAAACCAGAGACTCGTAATGAGTGCCAGTTCTTTTCTAGGAAAGAATAAATGAAGTCAAATATGTTTGTTATTTATAAGAAGAAAAAGATGTTTCCAGTCAAAACAGTGCCATTTCTTATATAATTTTTATTTATCACTGCACTTCATCTTAATTGTCAGCCAATTTAATGCTGCTGCTTACAAGGGATCAAGCAATATAAAGTCTGAGTGATCATCTTGGGTTTTTCTCATGGATATTCCAACATTTTCACAGCAAAAGTTGCTTGTTGCTGAAAACAACTTCCCCAGTTGTTCCTTCAGAATGTTCTGTTGTTTTTGTTTTTAAAGGTCTGTGATAAAAATAAACATTTCATCCCACAGCACACCCGAGAAGATGATCTTATTTGCTGCCTATTTAGATAGAGCTGAAAAATTTATACACAGATCAGCAACTCCAACTGAATTCAGTTGTTTTAATTATCTCTTGCTCACACATGCAGGACTGAGATGTTCAACATAGTGTTCAACAGTGTTACTTCTCCGACAGCAGCAATAAAATTAGTCAGCTTTAATTTGTAAACAAGATTTTAATATCATTTTAAATAGATGCAAATACTTACTGATTTAAATAACAAGAATATAGACTAACTTGTTCAGTAGCTTCTTAACGACATTTACTATAGACTGTTATTGCATTGTTTCTCTGTCTACTCCTATTTAAAAAGAATATGGTCAATTTCAAACAGCCTTTGTATCTCGTTTCAGGAACTGGTCACTAACGGGGGTTTTCTGTCATTTCAGACAGACCTGTTTTGGGAACTGGTCCCTGACAGAATATGTTTACCTGTTCAGACAAACATGCTTCTGTCCCATTCAGGAAGCGTGCCTGAAGCATTGTTGACTCAAACTGCAGTCCTCCAGTCTTCAATCCTTCCTACCGCTTCTGAATTCCTACCACAATGGGGTGCTGTATAAAATGCCCTGTAGTGCTTCCTGCAATGACAGTTCTTTTCACGCCATAGCGACCCTATTGAAATTCCTGGACTCCATTTAGATACACTGACATTCTCTACTGCTGTCACTTGGAACAAGTACCTGATTGGACAGCATGTTTAAATGGGAAATCAGGGGCATAAGTGAATGATGAGACAGATGTTTGTCCAATTTTTTTAAAGTTTGCTTTAGAGGAAGTGTAGACTCAGGTATACACACACAAGCACACATACCCCATGGTTTGTGGGAGTTAAGGAAGGAAGGAAAGCTTTCTGGGTTTCAAAACTGTCTGGTTCCTCCCCCAACCCCCACCGCACTTGAACTCGTTATCCAGTGAGCTCCTTGCTTCCAGGTGATAGCAGTAGTGAATGTCAGTGTATCTAAATGGAGTCCGGGAATCTCAATGAGGTCGCTATGGTGCTGATTTGTAGTCCTGCTTCAGGACCATAGCACTTCCAATAGAATTTAAAAAAACAAACCTTGTCAGGGAGATCGTGTGCAGGGGGGGGGGGTTGGCAGGAAAAGAAAGCATCACAGTTCAAAATGACACATTGCTTCAGAGACGGCTCCTTACCGGAAGAGAAAGGCTGTCCCTGTACCGGTTTATTCCATGACGGTACAATAATGGTTTAAAAAGGGTAATGTGAAATTCCGCTATGTATAAGGGAGGGACCGCCTTGATACTCAATATTTCATTGTCAAAAATGTCAGATATGAGTATTAGATGTATGAGTTTTTAATTGCTTTTATTCATTGATGCATTCTGAGTAACCATGCTGGCCCATATACAATAGGATGGGAAATAATCATTTGATACTGTTATTTCAACAACAACAGAAATATGATTCCCATTCTGAACAGTTACTGTGATCAAGCATTCTGGGGATCTTGCATTCTTGGTTACTTGACACTTGTTTTGTGATATTTTGGCTGTCCCATATAAAAAAGTATTGCATGACATTCTATGGTAGTTATAAAAGATGTCGTAATACACTTTAAAGCATTGCAAGAGAAGCATTTCATGGTAGAGATGGGTTCAAACCAGGAAAATGTGGTTTGATTCATGGTTTGTGGATGAACCATGAACTGAACCACAAACTGGGAGGCTCATTCATGAACCGAACTGGTTTGTGCACTTTTGGCCCTACAAATCCCATTGAAAGGGACTACAGTCCCTTTCAACAGGGTTTGCAGAAAGCTTGAAAAACATCTGAGCTCAACTGTTTTGAGCTGTATTGTGCAGTCCCTTTAAAGTTGAAAGGGACTACAAGCAGCCCAAAAGACAGCTGTGTGGTGGGGAGGCACTCCCTGCTGCACAGCTGTTATGGGTTTTCTTCTGCAGTTCCTTTCAACTTTAAAGGGACTGTAGAAGACAGTGTGAAAAAAGCTGCATGGTGGGGAGGCACTCCCTACTATACAGCTTTTTCAGGCTTTCTTCTGCTGTCCCGTTAAAGGGCTGCAGAAGACAGCCTGAAGAACAGCTGCATGGCAGGGAGGTGCTCCCCACCACGCCTGCTTCTGCAGTCCTTTTATAGCTTAAATGAACTGCAGAAGACATCCCAAAACACCTGTGTGGCCGGAGTGCCTTTTAAAGTCGAAAGGGACTGCAGAAGACAGTCTGAAACAGGTGAGCGGCAGTATTACCCTAAGTGGTTGTGAGGGTCTCCTGAGTGTGTTGGGGAATTAGTGAGGAGACCCAAGCAATGTGAGAGGGCAGCAGGATCTCCCCCTATGTTTACCAGGATCCCCCCCCCCGGTAGAACTCTTAAAATGAACCAGGCCCTAATTAATGAAATGGTTTTTATTAAAGAAAATTTTAAAAAATAAAATCAAAACTTATTCATTGAAGAGCACTCTATGAATACACATACAAGTTCAGAAAATAAAGGTGGTAGCTTATAGAGACAGAGAGGGAAACTTATTCTTATGGACCTATATTTACATATCCAAAGAGTCAGAGATCCAAGGAGAAGGATGAGCAAGACAAACCAGCATCTCACTCAAGGAAGTGTGCCCAACCTCACGTTGGAGGTGTAAGTTGATGGATATCCAAACACACACACACACACACACACACATTACTGAGCAAAGTGTGGCTGGATATACTCTTTGGAACATGATGTGATTACTCCTAGATCAATGCTGTGATGGTTATAGTGAAAAAATGTTGTCTGAGCAAGGAAGCCTCATAACGTTTCCAGGAGTTGCAAATGCAATGTAACATTTTAACATCTCCGATTGCTTTTGATTAAGCCCTTACTTTCTAGGACTAACTCTGACAACCTAACTAGGTACCTTCTTGCATATAAGTCACCAGAAGTTACTGCACAGATTGCTGAAATCTTGTCCAAGATTTTGGCAGCAAGGAACCATTTTTAATATTGACATGTTTCAAGATTTGCAGGTGTAATGTTATCTTATTGATGAAGCTTTATTGGCATTGTTTTATATGCCAATAAAGGTGTTGTATTGTGTGCAATGTAACATTCATGTGAAATGTCTACTGCGTTTGGTGACCTCTAATTGCCAGAACAAGAAAACTGTTATAAGGAACAAGTGGGTACCCACAAGAAACTTGTGGGAGCAGCTATCCCATTTCCCCACACACACACAGCTGTTTCTTCCCGTCTCTCCCTCACACTGTTTCGCCTTCCTGCCACCCCTTTTCTTACTCTCTCTCTCACCCAACCCCATGCCTGTCACTTCCTTTCTGCACCCACCCCATCACTCTTTCTGCCCCTGTCATTCTCCCGGCCTCCCACCTATTTACCCCCCACAGCAGCAGTGGCAGCAGCTGCTCTCCAGGAATTAAAATGGATTGCCCAAATACAGAGATCAGTTCCTCTTAGGGTTGGGAAATTCCTGGAGATTTGGGGGTGGAGCCTTGGGAAGATGAGGTTTGAGCTTGAAAGTGACCTCAGCAGGGTATAATACCATAAACTCCACCCTTCAAAGCAGCCATTTGCTCCGAGGGAACTGGTCTCTGTCATCTGGAGATCAGTTGTAATTCCAGCAGATCTCCATCACTCACCTGGAGGTTGGCAACATTAGTTCTCCTGGAGTAAATTACTGTTTTGGAGGGTGGAGTCTGTGGCATTATATCTGTCTGAAGTCCCTCCTCGCCACCATCCTCAGGCTCCATCCCTCAAATGTCCATGAATTTCCCAACCGGGAGGAAGCTTTGAGCTCACTAAGAGAGACTTTTTACAGCGTTCATTGAAATATTTGGATAAATATTTTGGTATTTAGCAACCTTGTGCTTGGAAATATCTGTTGAACTCCCTGAGGAAGACACTGAAACAGGAAGATATCTGGACCTCTGTTGGAGGAAGACTGACTTAATAGACTTAAAGGAATCCTCCCTCTTAAAACTTTTGTATAATTAAGGAGGACTGATATTAATAAAGGGGTTGTGCAATGTCTTTTGTGATATATTAAGAGACAATACTTAGATGTTTTGATATATGATTCTTTCTATGCAGGGCTTTTTTTGTAGAAAAAGCCCAGCAGGAACTCATTAGCATAACAGGCCACACCCAACAGCAGAAACTCATTAACATATTAGGCCACACCAATGACAGACAGCTCATTAGCGTATTAGGCCACACCCATGCCTTCCCTTGGTTTGCCCAGGCGCCCTGCGGTTGCAGGGAGCCCAGGCAAGCCGGACCTTGGAATGGCTGGGGAAGGCACGAGGAGGCATTTAAATGCCTCCCTGATTGTTCCAGGGCCCCCCCTGGCCTGCCTCGGAGTCACCGAGGGGGTCACTCTCCAGGCCTTCCCTCTGTAGCCATGCACACAGAGGTTTTGGCTGTAGTGGGCGTGGCCAACACAAGCCAGCCGGAACTCCGTTCCTGTGTGTTCCTGCGCAAAAATAGCCCTGTTTCTATGTATTAAGGCTTATATGATAAGTATTATATGGTGAATAAATTGTAAATATATAAAACAAAAATATATAAAAATTATTTGAGATATGTTATCATCGTCTGTAGCACGGTATTTGCTAATTTTTGGTATTTCCTACTTACTGTGGGTCCTATTTTGGTTTTCTGGAAAAGGAATGACAGAGCCCAGAGTGGAATGACAGCCATTCTAGTTCAGGACTACCTCTGCTCCACTGAGGGGTGAATTGGGGGATATGAAGTGGTGCTGCATGCTCTCACACCTGAGCTCACTCTGGTGGCTCCCTCTCCTGCTTTGCCACTGGCAGAGGCAGTGCAGGAGTGCCCTCAGCAATGGGCAGCTCGAACCTCTTCCCATCTATCAGGTGCCTGGATCTGCTGGCAGGACTTGGCCCCTTTAAGGAGGTGGGGGGCTGTTCCTGAAAATGAGCAGAACTCCTCTGGCCTGTCCCTATTTGCTCTCAGCCTGAGATGGATGCTGGACTCCACCCCTTGCCACATGCCCCCTGATTTGTTCTGGCGGCCCTGTTCATCATGTGCCAACACCTCCACACAACACCTTTGCTTTCTGCCATGGCACAGTTGCTATAGATGCTACCCAGGTTACAAACAGAAAACACTGCAAATGAACCAACTGTGTCTGCTGGCCACTGCATAAATTATGCCCTTAGGGAATAGACTAGTGCCACTATGGTCACGCAGTGGCAGCTGCCACAGTGCAGGATTGCCTCAGGATTGCTCCGTTAGTTTTTTCCCCCTCATAATGCTTGAAGCAGTCTTGAGTTAAAGTACCTTTTAAAAAACTTGTCAGTTCATATTTCAAACTCTGCATCAAGAGGCTTCTGCTGTTGCCAGCCAAAGTCTTCAGCTGAAATGACATGATCCACTGCTGATGATTTCTGAAGGGAGCTGTCTCTACAAAGTTGTTATTTTTCCCCAATCTTTGAAAGAATATAGCCAACATTTTGAGAATTCAGCATCTGTTAAAAAAAAAGAACCAACCTGTGACATTCTCATCAGTTGTGAAATTGCAGGACCATGCTCTGTGATGTTTCCCATCTTCCTATGACCTAATTCTTATTATGAGTTATGTGTAAAGAGAATAAAATATTTCAGCATCTCCCTGGAAATCACACTGCTATTCCTTAATACATATTCCATTCCCCTTGCATGTATATATTGCAATGATTGTCTGCTTTGCTAAA